>NW_020839693.1:0-5098 GCF_003676395.1 Aethalodelphis obliquidens | reverse complement strand
ATATATATTTTTTTTTATAGTATAACTATAGTTATAGTAATACTATATATATAATTCAAACTTAAGCCCCTGACCACAGCATCAGAATTAGTTGAAAAATTATTTAATATAAAAAATTCTAGGTTAAACCTTGGTCTATTAATATTAGATAATTCAAATTTTTAGCAAACAGTCAAGGTGACTCTTCTGAACAATTAAGTTTAACAGCCCCTAATCTGGAGGAAATGAGAAATGAAATCTTCAAATTATTCAAAATTATAAAAAGTTTATAAATACTGAATTTCTCAATGAAATATATGTTTTAATGTAGAAGATAAGTTACTCTTATCAAGTAATTTAGAAGATAAGAATAACTTCTTGTGAAAATTGAAGGACACTAATGAAGATATTGCTGAAAGAAGACCATCCAGCCTCAGTTTAGAGAGTCAAGAAGAACATAAATATCCCAGAAAAAAATGAAGACCTATCTTAACAGATGTATGAATGAATAATTAATTTGAGAAGTGAAGTATTATTCCACTAAGAATTGTCTCAATAATTTTAGTTTAAAATATTAAACTACACTTTAGTTTAAAAAATAATCTTTTCAAGGTGACATTAAAGTTTCATGGAATGCCTACCTCTTCTATCCTCCAAGAAAAATTGATAATAAAATGATTACCTTTGAAAATGAATCAGATAACCTGTTATGTTTATTTGAAAACTTTAGGGTCATATCTATAAATAACAATAGCCCATATTACAAAAGCATTGATTCTTCTTTCTGGAAATACTGTCGTTAAAGAGCTGTTCCAGTCAGTCTGTGAAACCCAGTTATTATTATTTTAATAGTACCGCAGTATTATTTGCACATAAATAAATCCTTTAGCAGTGGAGGAGAGCCCAACGACACATCACTGTCTCTGACAGTTTCTTAAAAAGTTAAATATACACTTACTATATGACTCAGCCATAGTAACAATTATTACTATATAAATTGAAAATAAAGTGTTCCTACATCTGTTAGAAGACCTATTATTCTGATCTGCTTTTCTTGGTAGTGTTCTACTATAGGTTCAAGTTTGATTGCCAGAATTCTATATGAACTTCATGCTGTTAAACCTATAGCTGATTCCTGTCTGTTGAGACAAAACCTGAGAAAGGATCAATAAAAGTCCCAAATAATCCTGGCTGCTTTCTCAAAATGTCATTGCAGATAAAACTGGTCAATAGAGGGATAGTGGGTGCAAGCTTACTTATAGTACTGGATCCTGAGAAATGCAGGCTCTCAAATTTTTGAATGAGAAAGTAACAAATATTTTGTGTTACCTAATGAGCATAGGTCTGTAATATAGGGAGAATTAAATATTTCAATTTAAAAATGTGATACACTAGAGGAATATGTCAGAATCAGTGCTGATTAGATGAAAACCTGTGGAAAGTCCTGGTACAATGAAATCTTTGAAAAATCATGTTGGCCGAGATTCTTCCCTGAGTTTGTAGGCTTGACCTTTTAAATAATGGATAATATGGCAGAGATTTACTGAAATTCAGGATGCAACTTGGGTCTATAAATGTAGAGCACTTTGAGTTAGTTACATTATTTTCAATTCCTATTATATAAAAACGAAGTGAAATGTGTATATTACTTTAAAGTGAAACTCTACTTTCTATGTAATTAAAATCCCATGTAAAATATATATTCTAGAGTCTTAAAGTATATTCCATATACTTTGAGTTTTCTCTGTTATTAGAAAGTTGTGGAAATTCAAACTGTTAAAGGAAGATGAAAGATTCACTGCTAGCTTACAAGTAGGATTAAGAATTTGACTCAAAAACTTCTAAACAGACATTCTTATCCCCATCTCTTAGCACAATGCTTGCTATGCAGTAAGTAATTGATAGATATTTATGAATCATTGGATGAGTTAATAGACTATCCTCATTGTCCCATCAAACACCTTCAACATTTTCAATACTTTCTAAGTAAATTTGTTTCATATGTTAAGAAGTTGTTTACATACTCTATTTTTGCTGTTATTATGGCTCTTAGCACTCTCTGTCTTCTTTTTAGACCTATATGTATGTTATATCACCTCCTTGATACTTAACATAATGCCCCTGGGAGTCTTAATCTTTGCATTACACACAGAATAGAATCTTGCAGTAGAAGACTCAATCAGTGTTTAACATATTAATTATAAAGGAATAAATTGATAATTGTATGAATGGATTTGAATAAATGCAATGATTATGGTATGCTGAAATGGTGATATACCTAAACACAATAAGCTTAATTTCTCAGAATATCTACATCATTCTTCCATTATTTGTAATGTGGGAGTCATTTTAATACTGAGTATGAGAGAATGTCTCTAGGTAACATTTGGAAAAAAGTGAGTAATGGTTACATTGTTTGATTACAGACTAAATTTTGTATCTATATTATATCTATTATGCTTAGGAATAACTTTGTAGTGATAATGTTCACTTCTGTGCATGCAAATTGGGTAGTTGTGTATCTAATTGACCATTTAGTTTGTAGCTGAGTAATTACTATCGTCAACTGCCTCTTTGCACATTAAATGAAGACCAGGTGAAAATGTTAATTAGGTTAATGATTTTAAATACTTTTTGTTATTGAAGAAACATGTTTTTCTGCTCCTGCTGCAGTTTTGAAATTGCTACTGAAAATGTTTTTAACATGGCCTTCCAACATTGAGGACACAGATTACAAACTAAAATTCAAACAGTTGATTAGGTCAATACATCTCATTAAGGAAATCATTTTATAAAGGTTTACCATTAATAATAAAAATATATCATGTCTTAAGGTGAGAACAGCTAGTAATACGGGACAAGTACTAGTTGTCCCGGTGGTATATTGAAGTAGTCCATGTACTTATGGCCACATTCTATTCAATTTTTTAGCCAGAAAAATCTTAGCACATATAAATAATTTCCTTATAAGTGTGTACATCAGCAAATGGGTTTTTTAAATATCTTGATAATAAAATATGAACTTCATTCCATTAAATATGAAAACAGTAAATAACATATTAACTATAACTGAAATGTAATACCTAATATTTGCATTTGAAGCAAACAAAACTAATTTGAAGGCCTAGGCTTTTCATCATTTCTGCTATGTTAGCAGAAAACCTTTTATGTAGGCTTGCTTAGTCAACAACCTGTAATCAAATCTCTCCTGGAGCAAATTCTGGATGATTTTCTATCATTTTTTTCAAGCTATCAAAACTGCCTCAGGTAGTTGGGTCATTAAATAGCAATAGGTATCAACAAAAAGCAGCCTCACATCATTAGTGCTAATGATGTCTCAGGCTTACATCTGAAAAATGACATATGGACATCAGAATAATTTAGGTTGGCTTCAATGAGAGATATTTACTGCAGGATAGTTTGTAACATAGCAATTTCCAGCTGAGGGAAAAGGAAAATTGGAAAGATTTTGACAAAAATGTTTGTATCATAGTGTAAAAGTGCATTTTTACTGGTTAACTTAATTTTATCATGATGATAAAGTACAATGACAGGTAGCATACACATGTATTATTATCATCATTGTCTTGATTAAGCACTTATCATTCTCAGACCCCTTAGCAAAATGAGTCCAAAACTTAACTACATTTTATGATCTTTTAGAAAAGGAAAAAATATTGTTTCTATGAGTTTTTAAATGTTAATATACAATAATGTCTAAAAAAGTGCCTTAATATTGGATTATCTACCTAAATAACTAGACTTTTAATATCTTAAATTTTTTCAGTTGTAAGTACTAACTTTGCTTTCCCTCAAATACTGAGGTTAAATTAAACCACGAAAAAGCCATTAGGATGGGGCTTCCCTGGTGGCGCAGTGGTTGAGAGTCCGCCTGCCAATGCAGGGGACGCGGGTTCGTGCCCGGTCCGGGAAGATCCCACATGCAGCTCCGGAGCGGCTGAGCCCGTGAGCCATGGCTGTTGAGCCTGCGCGTCCGGAGCTTGTGCTCCGCGATGGGAGAGGCCACAACAGTGAGAGGCCCGCGTACCGTAAAAAAAAAAAAAAAAAAAAAAAAAAAGCCATTAGGAGGTGTGGCTCACTCCAATCATTAATGTAGTTGTACATTGAGTGAAAAATAATATAAAGAAAGATGCCCGAAATAGATTATCCACTGTAGTTCAGTGAATTATATTTTCAAAACTTAAATCAAAATCAAACTATCAAATTAACCAGATTGACAGGAAAGTAACCTAGATCAAAATGGAAAAATGGGAAAAATGACTTATTGGATTACTTTTATGTTGTAGATATGCATCAATAAAAGATGCAAAGTACTGTAAAATACTGTAAACAAAAACCATTTAGTCTTCTTGAGAATAAGTTGTTCTCTCAAACCGCAAATGATTTTACCATTTCTAACCTATTTTGATACATTCACTTTCAGTTGACATCTCAACCCACTGCAATCTGGCTCACATTCTCCACCAGCATTAAAAAAAAATAAAAAATAAAAAGCTGTCAACAAGACAGCAATTAGCTCCTAATTTCCAAAATCAGTGGCCTCCAATTTCATAGCATTTTAGTGTTTGGCACTCCTCTCCATTAAATACTCTCTTTGATTTTACTACCAGCTCCTGCTTGATACTAATCAGACCTCTCTATCCTCTCCTTGTCAAGAGTCATCTTTTTCTCCGACTCTTAAAAGATGGTGCATCGAAGTTTATAGCTTCTGCCTTTTTATTTTGCCTTTCTGATCTGCTTGCTTTTCTGTGAGGAGTTTGTCCATTCATATGACTTCCACGATCTATAATTTCTAGCAAGATCTGATTCTTCAGTGGTTCACCAATTTCCCTGAGTAGTTCATGTCTTTGGAGGCAGTATGGGCATTTCAGAGTCTGTTAAGTGAATTTGTTATTTTCTGGTACCCTTGGCAGTATAAATTAAAAGAGTAAGCAAACAACAATAAAACCACAAAAGGACAAACTGTCCTCTCTGCATTCACTGCTTTTTTAAGAACTTTTTATTGGAGGATAGTTGCCTTGCAATGTTGTGTTAGTTTCTGCTGTACAGCAAAGTGAATCAGTTATAAATATACATACAGGGCTTCCCTGTTGGCGCA
>NW_020839692.1:0-5102 GCF_003676395.1 Aethalodelphis obliquidens | reverse complement strand
AACGGTCCCCCAGGATACCCGAAAAGACCACCAAATAAGGAATACCCTGCGCCCTCCCAGATTCACCACACCCCTTTCCCTTCTTCCCCTATAAAATCTTGCCCAACCCTCGCCCGGGTGCGACTTCTCTGGCCCCTTTCTCTCGGACCAGTGAACCTCGCCCGGGAGCACTCCCTAATAAAGCTCACTTGAAGCCTTCCTCTGTTTCGTGGTGCCGTTTCTTAAGATCCGACCTTACATTTGGTGCCGAAACCCGGGAGGGGTACCAAGCCCCGCGGGTTACGGCGCGGACCGCTCCTCCCCTCCCCCAGGAGACAACCAGGGAACCTCTACTCATCCACCCGATCCGGCAGAAAACGGGGTAAGTCCCCTCCCTTGTTCCCTCCGACCCCCAGAGTCCCTGCCCACCGGACTCCCTGTCCCTAATCGCGGCCCAGTCAGGGACTCCTCCATCCTCTCCCCGGGCCTCAGGCAACTGTGGAGACGTCCCAACCGCCTGACCGCCGACCTGCCGTGAATTGGAGACTGAGACCAGGGAAGCCTCTCTCCCTCTCCATTCACTCAGGGACAGACTGGGGGTCATGGGAACCTCACAATCGAAACCAGATCCTAAGACGCCCCTGGGGTGCCTCCTAGCCAATTTTACAGCCCTCGGTTTCTCCCAAGATCTCCGTCGCCGACAGTTTATTTTCTATTCCACTGTGGCCTGGCCACAATATCCTCTAGACAATCAATCCTGAAGGGACTTTCGATTTTAACATCCTCCGTGATCTAGATAATTACTGCTGCAGGACGGGCAAATGGTCTGAGGTCCCCTATGTTCAGGCCTTCTGGTATTTGCGCTCCCGCCCTTCCCTCGGCGTCGATTGTTCCACTTCCCAGATCCTTCTTGCCAAACAGACATCTCCTACATTCAAGCCCTTAATTTCCTTTGACGATGACCCCTCTCCACTAGCCAACCCACCCGAATCTCTCGCCTCTCCCCGCTCCAGAGCTCCTCTCCAACCTCCACCCTACCCTGATGCGGTCTCTCCTCCTCCCGAACCCACTCCGGCCCCTCCAACCGTTCCCCCGCCTCCCTCGACCGTTTCTCCTCCCACGCCCCTTGCTTCGCCAATTAGTGCACATACACGCTCTCACGACTCCCAAGATTCAAATCTCTTCTGCCTTCTGAGGGAGGTAGCCGGAGCGGAAGGATTAGTTAGAGTTCATGTTCCCTTTTCTCTCCAGATCTCTCTCAGATAGAAAAGCGATTAGGCTCCTTTTCTGCCGATTCTTCCCGCTACATCAAAGAATTTCGCTCTCTCTCTCAAGCTTACGATCTAACCTGGCATGATATCTTTGTGATCCTATCTTCTACTCTGACCCTGACGAGAGGGAAGGAATTCAAACTGCTGCCCGAAACCATGCAGATCAGGTTCACCTTACCGACAACTCCATGCCTGTCGGAGCGACTGCCATACCTGGCACCGATCCAGGCTGGACTTCTCAGGATGGCCAAGATGGCCGTCGTAAACGCGACCTCATGATCCAATGCCTCCTGGCTGGCATGCAGGCTGCCGCTCATAAGGTGGTCAATTTTGAAAAACTAAAAGAGATAACCCAAGAGCCTAACGAAAATCCAGCTATCTTTCTCAATCGCCTTACAGAGGCCTTAACTCTCTACACCCGCCTGGATCCCGACACCCCGGCGGGGGCAGCAGTCCTAGCCACCCATTTTATCACCCAATCAGCCCCGGACATCCGAAAGAAATTAAGACGGGCAGAAGACGGCCCTCAAACCCCTACTCGAGATCTGGTAAAAATGGCCTTTAAAGTCTATAATGGTCGTGAGGATTTGGCAGAATCCAGCCGACAGGCTCGGATGCACCAGAAGGTGGCCCTCCAAACCCAAGCTCCTGTAGCCACCCTAAGGCCGGCCATCTCCCATGGATCACAGCATCCACGGGGTCCGCAAAAGGCAACCCCGCCAGGGGCCGGCTTCAAATGCGGAAAAGAAGGCCACTGGGCTCGCCAATGTCCCAATCCCCGACCTCCTTCTAAGCCCTGGCCCAGCTGCGGGCTAACGGGCCACAGGAAGAGTGATTGCCCTACGACTGGCCCTCCCTCAGCGTCTCCACGCGGGGGGCAGGCCGACCCAACGGCATTACCACTCGAGCTGCTGGGATTGGCTGACGACTGACGGCGCCTGGACTCGAAGACCCCCATCACCCTCGCCGAGCCCAGGGTAACGCTACAGGTAGCGGGTAAGTCCATCTCATTTCTGGTGGACACGGGGGCTACCTATTCGGTCCTGCCTACCTATTCCGGGCCAGTTTCTCCTTCCCAGATCTCGGTCATGGGTATTGATGGCAAATCATCCTTCCCACTCCAGACCGGTCCACTCCCATGTCATATCGAAGGACTCCCTTTTACTCATTCCTTCTTAGTCATACCACCCTGCCCAGTTCCCTTGCTAGGCCGAGATGTCCTTTTCCACTTAGGGGCCTCCCTCCAGCTGGTTAGACTTGACCCTAAGGTCCCCTCCTCCCAACTCCTGCTTCCTCTTCCCAGCCTGTCTCTAGAACCCTCCCCCTCCTATCCCCCTCTTCCAATCACACTGAACCCAATCAATCCCCAAGTCTGGGATACTTCTAAGCCCATAATAGCAACACACCATTCCCCCGTCCTCATCCGCCTAAAGGACCCCTCCAAATTTCCATCAAGGCCCCAATTTCCTATCTCTGAGACTCACCTTAGGGGCCTACAACCTATCATCACCAGACTCCTAAACCAGGGACTCCTTATCCCCACGGACTCTCCCGGCAGCACCCCCATCCTGCCTGTCTGCAAGGCCTCTGGGGGTTATCGCCTGGTCCAGGACCTCCGACTAATCAATGAGGCCATAATTCCTCTCCACGCAGTAGTACCAAACCCATACACCTTGCTCTCCCATATCCCCCCATCCACAGCCCACTTTACGGTTCTGGATCTCAAAGATGCCTTTTTCACTATCCCCCTACATCCCGACTCCTATTTCCTCTTTGCCTTTACCTGGACGGATCCGGATACTCATACTTCCAGTCAGCTCACCTGACAGTTCTTCCCCAGGGCTTCCGCGACAGTCCTCGCCTCTTCGGTCAGGAGCTGGCACGGGACCTCACTTCCTGCTTCCTTACCCCCAGCACACTCCTTCAATATGTAGATGACCTCCTCCTTTGTAGCCCATCTCTCAGCCTCTCAAGACAACATACTGCAGATCTCCTCAATTACCTTGGCTCTCGCGGTTATCGGGTCTCCCCAGCCAAGGCTCAGTTATCTGTATCTTCTGTAACCTACCTGGGGTTCCACCTTACCGCTACAACAAAAGGTCTAACAGCCGACCGCACCCGGATTATCTGTGAACTCCAGCCTCCGGAAACAGCGGAACAAATTCTCTCCTTTTTGGGCCTTATAGGATTTTTCCGACACTGGATCCCTAACTTTGCTCTCCTCGCTAAACCCTTATATCTAGCCGCTAAAGAAACCCCTCAAGGACCCCTCACCTCTCCTTCCGCCGTTCGACAGGCCTTTCTCACCCTCCTTAACGCTCTGATATCTTCTCCTCCCCTTTCTCTGCCCAACCCAAACCGACCTTTTCACATTTTTGTGGATGAATGGGCCGGAATAGCCACTGGACTCCTTGCCCAGCCTGTAGGGCCTTCCTACCGCCCCGTGGCTTACCTCTCCAAACAGCTAGAGCCAACCATTCGGGGATGGCAACCATGCCTTCGGACCACACAAACACTCAAACTGACTCTGGCCCACCCACTAACCGTGTTTTCCTCCCACCAGCTGGTCGACCTTCTAGGCCACAAGTCTCTCTCCCTCCTGGGCCCCTCCCACATCCAGGAGTTCCACCTGCTGGTCATTGAAAACCCAGCTATTTCTCTTGATCTCTCCCCTCGCCTGAACCCGATTTCCCTCCTGCCTCCTTGATTCAAAAACTCTCACCATCTGTTACGGCAGCCGCCCAAATCTAGCTGATACTGGGTTTCTTTGCAACTCATCCCTCACGGTAAACACATCAGTTGAAGCACCACCAGGCATGTTTTTGTGGTGCAATGGTTCCCTCACAAAAGAGATCAATTCTTCCTCCCCCTTCCCATGTATCCCTGTCACTCTCGTCCCACAACTCACACTGTATAGCCAAGCCGAATTTTCTTCGCTAATCATGCCGCCCTTTACCCGACGAAAAAGAGCCATCTTTCTTCCTCTGGTCGCAGGCATCTCTCTCGCCTCCTCCCTGGTCGCTGCAGGCCCCGGCGGGGCGCGGGGGAGCTCTAACACATAGTGTTTCAACATCCCGCGACTTAGAACATAAACTCCAGCGAGCCATTGAAGCCTCCGCTGGCTCCATCTCCTCTCTCCAGCGCCAGATCACCTCAGTAGCCCGAGTTGCCGTCCAAAATCGACGAGCCCTGGATCTCCTGACGGCCGACAAAAGAGGTACCTGCCTCTTCCTACAGGAAGAATGCTGTTATTACATCAATGAAACAGGACTCGTCGAAGACAACGTAAAAGCCCTCCATCGCTTAAGAGAAGAACTCCAGCGCAAACACCAACGGTCCGCCTCCCCAATTCCCGACTGGTGGCGATCCACCCTCTATACCTGGCTAACACCAATCTTAGGCCCCTTAATTCTCATCTGTATCTTGCTCATGCTTGCTCCCTGTTTTCTTAGGTTCCTTCGCAGGCGCATGGAGGAAGTCTCTCGGGTGGCCACAACCCAAATGCTCCTCGGCCCTTACACCTTGCTTCCTACAGAACCCCCCACTGGCCTCCCCTAAGCCTCGGACCTCTGGTCGCCCGACTCCCCTTTCGACGCCCCCATTCAGCAAGAAGTAGCCAGAGATCAGAACACCGCCCAATTACACCAAAGATGTCGGGATGTAAGGCCAACTGGCCCGAGGCAGGGGAACACAATCAGATTCACAGGTTGCATCAGACCGAAACTCTCCGGACCACCCAGTTCCAGGAACTGACCTGGGGACTTTGCACCCGGCCCAGCCTTCCTGCCTTTCGAGGGGCGGGACCAACGGTCCCCCAGGATACCCGAAAAGACCACCAAATAAGGAATACCC
>NW_020839691.1:0-5104 GCF_003676395.1 Aethalodelphis obliquidens | reverse complement strand
TCTGAGGGCCAGGACTCAACATACAACAAAAACAATACTGCTGGGCCGTCCTGCCCCAAGGGTTCAAAATTTCCCACACCATCTTTGGGAAAACGTTAGATAAAGACCTAAAAGTTCTACCTCTGGAAAACGGAACCCTCCTTCAATATGCAGACGACATTCTGATTGCCAGCCCTACTAAGGAGACCTCTGACCTACCTAGCCAAAAAAGGATAGAAGGTGTCCAAGAAAAAGGCTCAAATATCACAGACTAAGGTGACATGCCTGGGCTTCATTCTCACAGCAGGTCAGAGAAGCCAATCCCAGGAAAGGGAAGAAGCCATTTGCAGCCTTACCCCTTCTAATACTAGAAGACAGCTTAGGGGTTCCTGGGGAGGCCCGGGTTTGCTGCATCTGGATCCCTAACTACAGTCTAATAGCTGGGCCTCTATATGAAACACTGAAAGGAAAAGATGATGATCCTTTTGATTAGAATCCAGAAGTGGCCTTTCGAAGAATGGAAAGAGCAGTCAATTCAGACCTTTGCCCTGGAACTCCCTAATTTAGCTAAACCCTTTGACTTTTATATTCCCAGTAAAAGGTGAATCGCCCTTGGAGTATTAGTGCAAAAACTGGAACCACTTGAAATGGAACAATGCAAGAATGCCCTCCAGGTAGGATAAACTACGGTCACCAAGGGCTTGGCCCACTGCCCCATCTGGCCAGGATACTGGGGGCATCTAAAAATCTGGAAATCAGCAGCCCACAAGGCCAGCTCCCTACTAAGGGAAACGGACCCAATGTGGTGATCCTAACCACCGACCATGCCCTGAAGTTGCAGGGGTCGCTCTGTGGGCACACTGACCTCGAGTGACATGGCCCTCCAACTCCAACCTCCAGAGAAACAACCGGGGACAACAGGCCCCATGACGACTCGTGTGACCATCACTTGACCTGGAGCTTCTCTCAGAAAAAAACAAGAGTGTGCCCCAAAAGAGCAGACTACTGCTTGCAGGACTTACTGCACCCAGAGGGGAGCTAATAAGCTTGGCGGGGAAACAATATACCATGCTGTCACCACAGAAAAGCCTACAGACACCACGGTGACGGCGGCCAATGAGACCGGCTGGACTCCTGGCTACTTCAAAAGGCCGTTGACTCAGTGGCCGTCATGGTCCTGCATCACCACCGACCCTGGACTGTCTGGGAGTTGAGCAGGCAGGGCTCTGACATCTGGTGCTGTTTGTACGTTAATTCAGGGGCCTAATTGAAGAAAGCGCAGACTACTGGTCAGTGCATATAGGCTGGAAGAAACAATCAGCCTAAGGTGGCCGAACAAATGTGGGTCGGGGTAAAACCGACCCCCCCCAAGCGTCTCTGCGCCTCTCTTTCCTGGACCCTTAAAGGTCATTAGAATCTATAACACTTCCAATGCTGATGCTCAGGCGGACAAGAAGTGAGGCAGGAGGCCTGGGGACAATCAATCTCACCTGGAGGCTGATGGGGAAAAGTTCTGCCCCTCCCCCCCGGGTATGAGGACTCCCAACTAAGCACGAAGCAGTTACAGAAGAGGGGTTTGCACACTCAGCACCCCAAGAATGAGGAACGGGACAAAAGGCAAAGGAGGGGTTTGTCACCGGCAAAGCCCATTAAAAATTCCTGGAAGATAAAAATAGAGTCTGGGCAATAAAATAAAGTCCAACCTTTTTTTCCTTTGTGCTCTGTCTAATTTCACGTGCTCCTAGGGTTCCGCATGCAGAGGTCCCACACCCGGCACTTCAGAGCCGATTTCCTAGTGCAGAATGGCTGGGTCGACACCTCAGCTCGCGGGGGGCCCCATGCAGACTCCGCGACCTAGAGCCTGAGCTGCAGCCAGCCCGGCCCTCAGGAGCTCTGCCCGCTCCCTCCCGATGATGACGCTGCCGGGATCCGTACACAGCAGCCCGGCCCACAGCCCGCGGGGAAGCGCACGCTCTCACCTTTCCATTCTATGATCAACATATAAAGTTTTCTTTGCTTCTGAACCAAACTCAGTCTCGATCTGTTGGCTACAATGACACTGGGCAGGGGGACCCTTGTTGGGGCCCACTCTGGAGGATCAGTAACAGAAATTGAGAACGTTGTAACTTCAATGAACAGATGTCTGAGCCAAACTGTAATTAACATAGAGCCGTGTATAAGGCTCGGGTAAAATAAGATGTTTCTAACACTTCAATTTGATGTTTCCATCACTTTATTATAAGCAAGTTCAGTGAAGAGGTTTGTCTTTTTTGTCGGGTCAACATTAGAGAAATGAAGTGATTTCTTTCCAAGGATGTACATCTAATAATCTTGGCTGAAGCTACAATCTTGTTTTGAATGTTTTTCCATTGAAAGTGATACCTCTCTTTCAGCTCCCCCATTTCTGAGAAGTATAAAATCTTAGAATTTATTATTACCAATGGGGAAAGGTGGGAGGAGGGATAAATTAACAGTTTCGGATTAACACATACACATTGCTATGTATAAAATAGATCATCAACAAGGAACTACTGTATAGCACAGGGAACTACACTCAATATTTTGCGATAACCTATAAGGGGAAATAATCTGAAAAAGAATAGATATTTTTATTGACATCATCTATCAACGACAGATAAAATGTAACCTAAGGGAAGCCGATGGTGAGCGCTTCTCATCCTGAAGACTTCAATCATCTAAAGTTCGGACTCTGCCTACCTCCCAAGGCCCTTAATGAATATTTGTGTAGCCGTAGCTTAAAAATTCCCCAGTTTGGGTTTCGGGGAGACACTGATTTGGAAAAATCCCTGGTGTTCTCCTTACATGCACGGGACCCTTCCTACTTGTAACACATGCCTGTCGCACCCAGAGGATGGTACACTGTTTGATCGGGAAGAGTTTGGAAAAGGCATCTCGTTTCCTCATCTCCTGGTGCTCGGGTTCACCCCTCCAGCGTCTTTCCTAACAATCTCCCCACTTGGGGATGTCAGCACCGTCAACATCCTGTTGTGCACAGTTTGGAATTTGTCCAGAGGATGAAGCGTAAGGATGAGAAACAATGAGAGACAAGTCCTAGGTGTTCGGACAGGCACATGTCACTCTCATTTCCAATCAGGAAGACGAATTGGCCACAGGCTAGGATTGCCCACGGAAACAGAATAGGGCTTGAGGAAATCCCGCTGTTTTGTGGCCAGTTCCCAAAAACACAAGTTGAAAAATGGAACTTAGGGGCACTGAAATTCACGAAACTGAACAGTTGAAAATATCCATCCTCTAAAAATGTCTTGAGGTAAGTCACCGAAAAGGACTTGTAAGCAAGGGAGAATGGCAGGAAAGGTATTTGAAGAGGTAGAAAAACTCACCATTAAAGCACAAGAAAAGGGGCTAAATATCGACAATGATGCAGTTGGCCAAAAAGGGCGTAGGCGTTTTCTCTGAATATATTCAAGAAAAGGGCATCACCCTTTTCAGCCAACCAAACAGGTGGGCACTGGAAATCAATACTACAAAAGGTATCACTTCACATCAGTCAGAAGAGCCATCCTCATAAAGTGTAAACACCAGAAATGCAGGACAGGGTGAGGAGAAAAGGGAGCTCTGTGAGGGTGATAGTGGAAATGTAAATTGCCAATGGCCACTCTGGAGAAGTGTATTGTGTTTACTAAAACATCTAAAAAATGAGCTACAGAGCATAGGGCACTTGCACTCATGGGCATATATCTTGGGAAAACAAAACTCGACAGGACACAGGCACCCCAAACTTTACCGCCTCTCTGTTTAAAAGAGCCTCGACTTGGATATAACCTACATGTCCCTGGAAGTAAAACATGGATAAATGAGATGTGGTACTTATGTAGAGTGGTATATTGCTCAGCCCAGAAATCAATATAATAAGGCCAGTTGCAACAACTCTGGAGGAGTTACGTACGATCATTCTAAGTGACATAAGTCAAAAAGAAAAGAACACATATCATAAGATATCACTTAAAGGTGGAATCAAAAATGGCTACACATGAAATAAATTACAAAACAGAAACATAGTCAAATATGTAGAACACACACATAAGGCTGCTAAAGGGGAAAGGTGGGGAGGGGTGAGGCATTATCCAGGAGGTTGAAATTAGCAAAGATACCGTTCCAAATACCAAATTGATAATCGACAAGGCCTACTCGGTAGCTCAAAGAACTGCACTCAGCACACTCATCTCACTGGAAAAGAATATATACGACTGGTAAGAATCTGAAAAAGAATTTATTGATGTCTCTCTGTACGTGAATCACGTGGATGTACAGCAGCAAGAAAGAGAGCATTGAAAATCAGCTGTAACCAATATAATAATAAACTGAAAAAAAAAGACAGTGAGACAGAGAAAAACACTTACAACTTTTGCTCAGGGGCTGTGATGCAACATGGATTAAACAAATCTAGACACACAGCAGTATGGAACATAAGGCTGGAAACTGTTCGTGCTAAGAAAAGTAGTGAGGTTGGGTGAGGAAATGCAGACCCTTTAAAGTAATACTGCCTGGTACCCATTCTATGGCTCCCAAATCTGCAGGTTCAAGTAAATCTTCCTACAGCAAAAACATGCATGGGAAACCCAGAGGACTGCACACTGTGTGATCGGGAAAGGTGTCTATAATGCACCTCATTTTTCATCTCCTGGTGCTCGGGTTTGCCAATCCAGCCACTTTATTAACAATCTCCCCACTTGGAGAATCAGTGCCTATAACCTCCTGTTTCTAACAGTTTGCAATTTGTGTGCAGGATGAACGGGGAGAGGGGGAATGAATGAGGGATTAGCTTGGAATTTTCCATGTGAAGAAGGGGAATGGGGGGATGGAATGAGACACAAGCCCTAGATGTTTGGACAGGCATATGCCACTCTAGTTTCCTAATCTGGAAGAAGAATTTCCCTATCCTTCAGGTGCTCCAGTAACCAGAGTGGGTCTGTAGAAACCGTGCCCCTTTGTGGCTGCTTCCCTAAACAACAAGTTGAAAAATGGTGCTCATGGGCCCTGCAATTCACAAACATGCAGGGTTGTAATTGACACCTCTAATGGAGTCATTTCTTGAGCCAAGTATTCGTAAAGGCCTTGTAAGCAAGGCAGAATTGCAGGAAAG
>NW_020839690.1:0-5110 GCF_003676395.1 Aethalodelphis obliquidens | reverse complement strand
GAATGTTGACAATGCAGAGTTTTTAAGGCTTGTCACTGAACAAGAGATCTTCAGATGCCTTGTAATCTCGCACCTCATACATGAAAGAAACTTGGTTAGGGGACTTCCTGAATTTGACAACGATCCTAAAAGTTTATATGACATTACTAAGACAAGTTGTGGAGCCGAAATAAACTTTTCATAAACTAGCAATAGGAAAAAAAATTGAATAACTAGATTACAGAAAAGAAAAAGTACTTTTTCATTCTCTATATAGAAAATAATATAATAAAACCATTGTCATATGAAAAGGTGATCAAAGATAACCAAAGCTTTAGAAAATAAGAATACGGAAATATGGAAAGATTCATTCTTTTAGCTATTTGATCCACAGATATTTATTATTTGCCTACTCTATTTTCCAGAATGCTGCTAGGGGCTGAAAATAGAATAGTGAATAGACATAAATAGTCCCTGACATTGTAGTAACTATGTTTAAATGTTTGAGAAGCTGCCAGACTCTTTTCCAAAGTGTCTGCACCATTTTACAATCCTGCCAGCCATGTTTCCCATTTCTCCACATCTTTGCCAACACTGGTTATTACTTTTTTTTTTCATTCTAGCTATCCTAGTGGGTGTGAAGTGGTATTTGTGGTTTCGATCTGCCTTTTCCTAACAACTAACCTGCTCATTTCAAAATTGAGTTATTTGACTTTGTATTATTGAGTTGTAAGAGTACCTCCTATGTTCTAGATACTGGTCCCTTATCAGATACATGATTTGCAAATATTTTCTCCCATTCTGTATGTTGTCTTTCCATTTTCTTCATAATGACTTCCCTGGCGGTCCAGTGGTTAAGAATCCACGCTTCCACTGCAGGGGGCGGGGGTCGGATCCCTGGCCGGGGAACTAAGATCCCACATGCCTCGGGGCACAACCAAAAAAATAATAATGATAATAAATTTAAAAATAAATAAAATAAAATATCCCTGGAGGGTGATGGAGGGCTTCCTGAAGGCCACAGCTGAGTAGGTTTTTAAGGGCACATGAAAGTTTTCCAGGAAAATAAAGGGAAAGAGCGTCCTCCAGGTGGAAACAATGGCCCACATAAAGGGGTGTGAAGACTCGAGAACTCAGGAAAGGCCAAGTCTGGAAAGTCGGGTCTAGAAAAGGGACCCTGCTGGACGTCACGGACAAAACCGAGCCAGGTGAACCAAACCCTTACTTGGTCCAGTGAGGTTTTCCCACTAAACCCCCAGAATTGTCAGACCTCCGTGCAACTCCCCGTTACTGGGAGGAAGGCTTCTGATGATCACTGAGGCACAGAGAAGAAGTTGGGAGTTGTGAGGGGATGCTTCTGCCAGTACGGGGAGATGCTAACGAGAATAGGGAACGTGTCTCAAATGCTTACAGTGTGCGCGGCCCGGTGCTGTGTTTTGTTTTGTTTTTTTTTTGCGGTACACGGGCCTCTCACTGCTGTGGCCTCTCCCGTTGCGGAGCACAGGCTCCTAGCGCTGTGTTTTATGTGTATTCACAGCGTTCTGCCTCTTGATGACCCTGCGAGGAGGTTACAATCTTCCTTTTACACAGATGAGGCACAGAGAGGTAAGAGTCCGTGTTAAACCCTCAACGATGCGGCTCCAGAAACCACGCCCCTCCCTGCGTTATACTATCTGGCAAGCAGGCCCTATGTCAGCAGATTTCTCCCTCTTCCGTGGGTCTGTCCTTCACTCCCTGGGGATGGCTGAGTAGTGCCCCCCGCAAAGACACCCACGTCCTGATCCCCAGAACCTATGCATATGTTCCCTTAGATGGCAAGAGGGACTTAGCAGGTGTAATCAATGTCTTGAGATGGGGAGAGGATCTTAGATGATCCAGGTGGACCCAATGTAATCACAAGAGGCTTATAAAAGGAAGGCAGCCTGTTAGAACATTCCATGCAGCTGGCTTTGAGGAGGGTGGGAGGAGTCACGAGCCGCCTCTCGAAGCTGGAAGAGGCAAGGAATGGATCCTTCCCTGGCGCCCCCAGAAAGAATCAGCCCTGCCCACACCTTGACTCTAGCCGTACTCGCTTTGGATCTCTGACCTCCAGAACTGTAAGAGAACATGTTTGTGTTGTTTGAAGCTAAGTTTGTGCTAATTTTCCACAGCAGCCATAGATAAATGAATCCACTCCTCGACTGTCCTTTCCTGATTCCATGAGAATTCCCCCTTTCTTGTCTTGTATTTGTGTTTAGAGCAGCACGGAGACACGGTGAAGAGCACAGGCTTTTGAGTCAGAGCTGGATTCAGGCCCGGCCACTGCCTATTGTCAACTCTGTGACCCGGGTGCCTTATTCTCATTGAACCTCAGCCTTCCTATCTATTAAATGGGAGCAAAAGTCATCTGATCCTCATTAGTTATTGAGAATTTATCTAACTTGCCAGGCACTGAGCCTCACGTAGATAAGCTCACAAAATCTCCAAAACAACTATGTGGGCTGGTTTTGTCATCACTACTCAAGTACCATTAAATGAAACAGAGACTCGCAAAGGTTTTGTTCTAACACAACAAATTAGGATATGTCAGAGGTCCATTCGTCCATGAACATAGGAGAGGGATGTGTCATTGAGCCTCTTCTGGCTTCAGGAAGAAAATTACCAGCAATGATTCTTTTTTTTTTTCTTTGCACCGAGCAGGGGTCGAATCCAGGCCCTCGGCAGTGAAAGCTCAGAGTCCTAACCACTGGACGGCCAGAGCATTCCCACAATGATTCCTTTTTATAAAACAAATAAGAACATAAAAAAATTTACTAAGCAACAAATAAGTAAAGCTGCCAACCAGAATTTCACACTTTTCAAAGATTACAGTCTGATGCTCGGGTGTCTGACAAGCACATTGCCAAAGACGGCTTTACCATTCAGAATAGCATCTGCTTCTATGAAGCTACCAGGAAAGAGGGTCCCCCGAGTAGAGTTAGAACAGCTTTGCACCTGCCCACACGTTAATCCCCACAATTATCCTGAGAGGTGCCTCTGTTGGAATCCTCAACACGCAGATGACTAACATAAACCAGTTACTTGACCAGTGAGTAGCACGGCCATGATTTGAACTCGGGCCTTTTGGGGGTTTTTTGGTTTGTTTTTGTGTCTTGTTTTCTTTTTGAAGATGTGGACCATTTTTTTTTTTTTTATTTTCCACTGTACGCGGGCCTCTCACCGCCGTGGCCCCTCCCGTTGCAGATCACAGGCTCCAAACGCGCAGGCGCAGCGGCCATGGCTCACGGGCCCAGCCGCTCCGCGGCATGAGGGATCTTCCCGGACCTGGGCACGAACCCGTGTCCCCTGCATCGGCAGGCGGACTCCCAACCACTGCGCCACCAGGGAAGCCCGATGTGGACCATTTTAAAAGTCTTTATTGAATTTGTTACAATATTGCTTCTGTTTTATAGGGTTTTTTTGGCCACGAGGCATGTGGGATATTAGCTCCCTGACCAGGGATCGAACCCACACCCCCTGCATTGGAAGGCAAAGTTTGAACCACTGGACAGCCAGGGAAGTCCCCTGAACGCGGGCATTTTTGCCCCAGCCCCAAAATATATTCTATTGCCTCCCCTGCCCCACATTTCCTGGGGTGGGATGGCTGGCCTGGGCGCTCTGAGGACCAGCAGTTGGCACTGACGGTGCTTGTCCGAGGTGAACTAGAGGCGGCAGGACCCCAGCCCACACTCTGCTCACCAGGGCCTGTGTCTGCTCGGTGGAAGGGGAACCTTCCTGTAACTTTCGCCAAGATGCCAAACAGGCTAGGGGATTCCTGCCTTTTTCTTATGACTTCATTTCCTTTCTCCAGCTCTGTCTTCTCGTGACTCTGCCCTTCCCCAGAGAAAGGAGAGAACAACCAAGTTCCAGGTGAGTTGCGTTTTCGTATCTTGTTTTGCAGTGAGTGGCCGCGTCTTTTCTGATTTCTTGGAGGGTGAAAGACGATACCCAATGTTTACTATTTGTGATGTACCAGGCATTTGCCTTTTATGATGCAATTTCATTTGTTCGTTTTGTTTGTTCCCCAAATAACAGTGTAGAAGTGAATTTAAAAATTTCTACATTTACTACTTGCCTTACAAACCAGTTGTTTTCTGACTGGAATTTTTATTTGTTATTGAAGTATAGTTGATATACAATATTGTTTCAGGTGTACAGCAAAATGACTCAGTTATACATATGTATATATCTATATTCTTTTTTCAATTCTTTTTCGTTATAGTTTATTGGAAGATATTGAATATAGTTCCCTGTGCTATACAGTAAATCCTTGTTGTTTAGCTATTTTATATATGGTAGAGTGCATCTGTTAATCGCATACTCCCAATTTATCCCTCTCCTAAACCAGTTGTTTTCAATGCTCTTCTTAAAATAGGTATTCACAACTATTTGCAATAATAGAAGATGATTTTGAATAGTGCTTTCCTACTTTTTATAACTGCTTGACTGAGATTCACATACTGTATAATACACCCACTTAAAGTGTAAAATTCAAAAGTTTTAAATATAAGCACAGATATGTGCAACTATCACCACAGTTAATCTTAGAACATTTTCATCGCCTCAAATTAACACTATACCTTTTAGCTACTACACCCCCTCCACCACTCGTAAAAATGGAATCATATACTATGTAGTCTTTATGACGGGCTATGATTTTTATGACTGATTTGGTGTAATGCTTTCAAGGTTTATCCATGTGTGGCGTGTATCACTGCTCCGTCCCTTTTTATGACTGAATAATATTCCATTTATGGATGTAGCACATTTTGCTTAATTCATCAGTTTGGATTGTTTCCGCCTTCTGGCCGCTATGTATAAGGCTACCGTAAACCTCTGTATACAAGTTTTTGCATGCATGTGTTTTCGTTTGTCTCGGACATGTCTCTTGGGTAGAAGTAGAGTTGCTGTGTCATCTAGTAACTCTGTTTATTTATTTATTTATTTTTGGATTTAGTGAAATGTATTTATGTGGTTTGCAATCACTTTTATATATAGTTAGGTTATTGCCTGTTGTCTCAGTGTAGGAATGGTTTCCAGGAACTCTCCCTCTGCAAACTGTTAATGAATGTTGACAATGCAGAGTTTTTAAGGCTTGTCACTGAACAAGAGA
>NW_020839689.1:0-5110 GCF_003676395.1 Aethalodelphis obliquidens | reverse complement strand
TTTTAAACATCAGAAAACTGATTTGGCTGTAAATGGAGAAAGAGTACCCAACAAGATGAAATGAACAACCCAAAGGTCAAACAGAAAATCCTAAATAAACCCTCAAGTTTGGTCTTGGGTTTTACATATACCAATGACACAGGAGACCACAAAGGACATAATTAACACAGCAAGGGCAGCAGTACATGGTGCACAGGGTTCCAAGATAACCCTGCCTAAACCCCTTGTGGAGATCCTAACAGGTACTGTGACCACACGTTGTTACAATAAAAGAGCATCTTCTCACTCATGAGTTCATGGCTGGAATCAAATCACTTATCCAAAAGTCACCTCAGAGAACTTTCTTTAGCAATAGTTGAGACATTCCCCATTTTTATAGACAGAAATTCAAGACAAACAAAACACAGATGGCACACACAAATGTAGCATCCATAGAAACACGACCCAGGCCACAAATCAGGTAAAAGTCCAACAACTCTTTTCTCTCTCCAGCGGGGTACCCCACTCAAATACAAAACAAATTGGCTTATTCCAGGGGGAAAAAAGCCCCAGACAGAGAAGAAATAAAGTTTCTGGCTGTACACACCAGAGCAACTTACCCTAACGTATGGAGGCCGTTGGGTCCCAAATATTGATTCCTTGATCCAACTTCCAAGCACTGGGGCAGCAGGTGCTCCTTTGGGGAATTTTGAAGGGCAGGTCCTCAGGACAAGTGGTCCTGGCAGCTGCTGGGGCCTGACCTGAGAATTCCCCAACAGGCTGGCTGGCCACGAGCAGCACGGTTCCTGGCTGGCTCCACACAATTTGTTACCAAGTCCAAGCTCGTACTGCTTGACGCACAACAGGCCAAAAAGTTGAAAGATGAGTTTCTGGGGCAAGGAATAGCGACTTTATTCAGAAAGCCAGCAGACCAAGAAGGTGGTCGACTAGTGTCCCATAGAACCATCTTGCCTGCGTTAGAATTCAGGCTTCTTTTATACTGAAAGGGGAGGGAGTAAAGCCAAACATTTCCTGGTTCCCATCAACCTCTGGAGGGGATGTGTTAATTTCAGCCTGCCTGCAGTCATGCACAGGTGGGCCTGGTCCTGTGAGCTAAACAAAGGCATTTTCGCTTAATGCTCATTACCTGGGAGGCAGGGTTCTCAGAGATAGGCCATTATGTATAATTTAAGCTTATAGGCAACATCCCCTTAGTGATTAACTTGTAATAGAGTATAAAGTTTCTTCCCTATTACAACCTTAGTGGTTGAGCAGAGTTTGACGGGGATATCAATTATCAAGCTTGAATATTTCCTTAGGATGACAGGACAGGGTGTTGAAGCCCTCCATGGCATCTAGCAAAGATATAAAGAGCAAGTCCCCATCTTGTATGTTGCTATTACAGTCATAATAGCATAAAAGGGAAGGTCTCCAAGGGCAGGAAACCCAGGGACAAGTGAGAAATCTAATAGGTAATAGTAGACTCACATATTTACAATTCCTTATATGTCCTAGGAAGGCTACCTGCGATATAATTAAGTAATCTGATGTTAACATACAAAGAAGTATGATCTACACCAGTGGTCAGCAAACTTCTTCTGTAAAGGGAATAACAGTTAATATTTTAGGCTCTATTGGCCATATGGTTTCTCTTGCTACTAGTCAACTCTGCTGTTTTGTCACAAAAGCAGCCACAGATAGTATGTATACATGTGTTCCACTACCACTTTATTTACAAAATCAGGCTGGGTTTGGCCTGTGGGACATAGTTGAACCTATGCTCTACACAATGAGTATAATTCTTTTTATCATTCAGCCTAATCCAAGCTAAAGTATAGGCAATGGCTCTGATCAAGTTTTGTAACAGGAGTCTGCATGTGCAATCCTACCGCATCTCTCTAACCCATTCTCAATCTTTACATTATCCCAGTCCAGAGACTTAGTTGTTAAGTTAGCAATCACGTTCAAGCCTCACCCTCCCTTCATAAACACAGCCATGCCCAGAGGAACATGCTTTGCAGGGCTAGATAACAGCACACTCGCCAGAACTTATTTTACATTTCAGTCCGTCTGGGTGAACAAGGTAGGGAGGAGATACGACACTCCCTTCCAAGACCCTTTGTCAAACTGACTACTCGCTATTGTCTCCTGATCAACTCAAATTTATAATCCAACATATGGTTAACCCAAACCCTGTCCACATATTCCCTGTTCCCCAGCAACATTCGAGTTAGGACAGTGGTCATGTGACTCCATTCTGTCCAATAAAATGTAAGCAGAAGTCACTTGGTGGGATTTTGGGGCAATTGCTTTAAAAGGGAGGGTCTTGGGGGATTCCCTGGTGGCGCAGTGGTTGAGAATCTGCCTGCTAATGCAGGGGACACGGTTCGGGCCCTGGTCTGGGAGGATCCCATGTGCCGCGGAGCAACTGGGCCCGTGAGCCACAACTACTGAGCCTGCGCGTCTGGAGCCTGTGCTCTGCAACAGGAGAGGCCGCGAGAGTCAGAGGCCTGCGCACCGCGATGAAGAGTGGTCCCCGCTTGCCACAACTAGAGAAAGCCCTCGCACAGAAACGAAGACCTAACACAGCAAAAATAAATAAATAAATTACTAAACTCCTACTCCCAACATCTTCATAAAAAAAAAAAAGGGAGGGTCTTGTTAATTACAAACTCCTAATTTAGGATAAATTAGGAGTTAAACACACTACTATATATAAAATTGATAACCAACAAGGACCTACTGTATCGCACAGGGAACTATACTCAATATTTTGTAATAATCTATAAGGGAAAAGAATCTGAAAATATATATATAACTGAATCACTTCGCTGTACCTGAAACTAACACAACATTGTAAATCAATCATACTTCAATTTAAATAATTAATTAAAAAGAAAAAAAGAAGCAAAAGAAGCCAGGCACACCGAAGAAAAGACACCTCTACCCCTCCAAAACAAAACAGATAAAAGGAAAGTTTTGGTGGCATGCTAGTTTGGCTTTTTGCCATTTTCCATGCTCAGAACATGGAGAGAAATGTAGCAGCCAGTTTGCAACAATGAGGCAACAACTCTGAGGATGAAGATCTACATACTAAGGGTGGAGAAAGAAGGAAAGAGCTGAGACATTGTGACATTGTTGAACCACCCTATAAGCACTGGAATAACTTCTGGTTATATGAGGGCGATAAACCCCTTGCTTATTCAATCCCTTGTTGGTTGCATTGTCTATACATTCATGCTTAGGGCATGACCCTCCAAATCTTATCCTTCCCTAGTCTTTCGCAACTAAGTTAATGGTACTACAATTCAACCAGTTACTCCAGCTGAAACCCTGGGATTCACTCATAATGTCTCACTCACCCAAACTCCCCAAATGCAATTCATGAAATGATACCTCTCCACCTCTACTACTATTACCCTAAGTGCTATAGACTGAATGTTTGTATCTCCCCCAAATTCATATGTTGAAACCTAACCCCAATGTGATGGTATTTGCAGGAGGGGACTTTGGGAGATGATTACGTTCTGAGGACTCCACCTCATGAATAGAATTTGTGCCCTTATAAAAGCGACCCCAGGGAGATCCCTAGCCCCTTCTACCATGTGAGGACACAGCAAAATCACAGCCATCTCTAAACCAGAAAGCAGGCCCTCAGCAGACACCTAATCTGCCAATGCCTTGACCTCGGACTTCCCAGACCCTAGAACTGTGAGAAATAAAGTTCTGTTTATAAGCCACCCAGGCTATGATATTCTCTTAAAGCAGCCAGAACTGACGAAGACACTAAGCAAGACCACCATCATCTCACACAATACACTCCTTACTGGTTCATTCTCCACTTCTCTGCTATATTCCATTTTCTACCAGACTGATCGTTTAAAAACATCAGACCATGTCATTCCATCAATGACTTTCCATTCTTTTCTTTCATGGCTAAAACTCATATATGATCTGGTTCCTCCCTAATGTGTCAGCTTAGATAAGCTGGAACTACATATCCTTTCTCTGCACAGTTCAGAGCGTGTCCACAAGAGACATTTCTCACAAGACTTGGGAGGCAGAAGTGAAGATACAGTCAGTGCAGGGGTCCCAGGTACTGTGGCAACTCATGTACATTGTCACTAGAGTCTGGCTCCCCTTGCTGGTGTGAGACAGTCATTGGTGCAGGTCAGCTATTCTACCTCTCAATGGATCTCCTTCTAAAACCTCTGGGTCACATAAGTATTTATCTCTGTGTCAAAGAGCCCCATCTCTTCCTGCAAGAGACCCACACCATCAAAGCCAGAGGATTGGAAATGAGAGACTAACACCATTTCCAGTCTATCCTCATGGGTTCCAACTCATATTTGTGGATTTCAGTTTTGCCTTGCTCTCCCTTGCACATCCATCTTCCCAAGTCCCTGCTCTGCTGACATCAAACTCCCACCCCAGAGGCAATGTTTTATAGGGCCTCTATAGTGATATTAATTCATACTCCTATTGCAAAAGCTCAAACACACACACACACACACACACACACACACACACACACACACACACAATCTCCTAGTGATTAAGTCTCTGTGATAGAACCTGATACAAACTTTTTTTTTAATATCTTTTTTTTTCAGGTCTTAGAATGGCGATACCAGACCAAGTCTCTGTGCCCCAGAAACCAACACAGGGTTTCTAAGTGGTCCCTATAAGGAGGGGCAGTCCTGAGCCCCAGGGTCGGGAACTGGGGTTGAATAGAAGCAGGTGGTGGGGGAGGGGTGGATATATTGGAGCAGCTGAGACAGCTAGCCCAGGTGGAGGAGTTAAGGTTTGACGCAATCTATTCTCACTCTCATTCTCTTCCTTATTTCCCCTGAGGTAATAGCACAAATGTTTGCATATTAGAGAATTCCATCATTCTCCTCCGCTTCTTCAAGAAGGGCCACCATAAAACCATGGACAGCAATTGATCACATCCAGCCATTCGAAGGATGCCTGTTTGCCTTGACATCGACCAACTGAGCTGAATTCTGGGCTGGGGCTTTTGGTGATTTTAGGAACCAAGTGAAACCTTTCTCTTCTCCCTGTAAATATCCCACAGACAGGTCTTTTTTAAAATTCTTTTCCTCTATCTGACACCTGTAAAAGTTTTAAA
>NW_020839688.1:4678-5112 GCF_003676395.1 Aethalodelphis obliquidens | reverse complement strand
CTTCATTGCTTGCCTGCGCGCTCCTGACGTGACCCTAGGAGAATTTATGTCAGGTGCAATGTGTGTATTTGTCCCTGATTCAAATGGCAGCTCTAGTCTCCATTTCAGATTCATTCTTGCGCCTTTAGTTGCATTTAATGAAAAGTGGCTGTATTCACTATGAATCAATTTTCCTCTTGCGTTTTACTACTGAAATCATCCAAATAAGTCACCTTGAATCCTCCATCCTACCTGCTTTAAAAGCCGGGGGAGGAGGGAAAGGGTGAAATCCTCTTAAAAAAATACATACTTGCAACATTTTTGTGCACTTGAGACAATGATTAGCTATTAAATTGAAAAGTCTTTTTCCTGTCTTGTGTGTGTGTGTGTGTGTGTGTGTGTGTGTGTGAGAGAGAGAGAGAGAGAGAGAGAGAGAGAGAGAGAGAGAGAGAGAG
>NW_020839688.1:0-4668 GCF_003676395.1 Aethalodelphis obliquidens | reverse complement strand
GAGAGAGAGAGAGAGAGAGAGAGAGAGAGAGAGAGAGAGAGAGAGAGTGTGTGTTGGGGGGAGGGGCAGTATGAAGTTTTGGTTTCCTCTAGGTTTGTCGTACTTTCCAATGGCTTGTTTTTACGCGTACTAAGGAAAAGTACTATTTAAACAAGAAAAGCGTAAGGACAGATGGTGAACACTGACCCTAGGATATTAATCAGTCAACCAGAGGATGACAGCGGCATGCTGATTTTTACAAACCAGTTCTGGTGTTTTCGAATTAGTCTTTCTTTTTTTGTTTTCTTTTTGTCCTAGTTGAGGGGGGAAAAAAGGGAAGAAAAAAAAAATGGCGACCTTGCAAGAACCCTTTCCTAACACACTCTCCGCACCCTGGCTGATGCGTTAATCCTCCTGCCAAGCTATAAATCTTCACTTCGCTCTTCTGTAGACTCCAAGAACAATTTGGTTTGCAAACTTTGGAAATGATCAGGCCAGCCTTAGGTGACAGAGCACAGCAAAGGGGACCAAGGGATCCCAGTCTTGTCCTCCGAGACCTGGACTCTAGCTTCCCCTCCCCCAAGCAAGACCTTCTCACACTATTTTCACAACTAGTTTTAACCCAGATCTTATTTTGTAGAATAACAATTTTCATCCCCACCCTCAGTTCTGTTTTGTCCCTAGTGGTAGATGACCTAAAGGTCAAAACAGTTGTGCTGCTAATGTTAATATTTAATGTTTTAATGTGTCAGCCATCCAGGACCTTTTAATTTCCAGCTGCAAGCAAAGGCTTAAACTAAAAGGCAGAACTTTGAGAGATTTCAAGGTTTGTGGACAGATGGGCAAGGATTTTCGGAAGCAATTTTGGGAAGGCTCTGAAATCATGCCATATAGGATAAGATATTTTACTCTAATTTTGGTCCTGGGTAACAATGACAATCCTGTCACCAAGCTCCCTACATACACTTCTACTGAAGTGCGAGTAAGAAGGGTGTCTCTGTGCCTCTGTTCCCGTTTCTCTCTCTCCTGAGAACCCATCAGCTTCTAGGCATGATCCAGATTTATTCCCACAGAAGATACCAAGCTAACCACTCTTCGTTTTTTTTTAATATATATATATAAATTTATTTTATTTAGTTATTTTTGTCTGCGTTGGGTCTTCGTTTCTGCGAGCGGACTTTCTCTAGTTGTGGCGAGCAGGGCCTACTCTTCGTTGTAGTGCGCAGGCTTCTCATTGCAGTGGCTTCTCTTGTTGTGGAGCACGGGCTCCAGGCGCATGGGCTTCCGTAGTTGTGGCACACGGGCTCAGTAGTTGTGGCATACAGGCTTAGTTGCTCCACGGCATGTGAGATCTTGCGGGACCAGGGCTCGAACCTGTGTCCCCCACATTGGCAGGCGGATTCTTAACCACTGCACCACCAGGTTTCTTTCTTCTATTCGTTTCTTTAATACCCAGTTCAAATGCCAGCTCTTCTTAACACCCACTCTCTCCTTACCCCACAATTCTGCAGAAGAATTGTAAGCAGCTCTTCTGCCCCTTTCCTGTTTGCCCATTTCTGTTCCCCTGAAACTTTAAAAACTTAATTACAGATGTGAGATACTCGGCAATATCTAACCTAACCCGCATAGCACATGCCCTATTCATCACTAATTGGACGGCCTTTGCAAGTCCCTGATCAAACAATGCCTTGTCTAACCTGTTGATTCTTTTCTTAAAGAAGTAGGAATGAAGAATAAGTAATTAACAGATGACTAGATCTCTTCCCCAGCTTCCCTTTCAGTAATCCCGCAAGCAAACTGTGTGAACAGGATAGCATCTAAAGGAAGATCACAAAGCGTCAGCAAATCTGCACGCAATGGAAAATGAGGAAGAATCCGACCCCCTACATCAATGATTAAGATTATTTCGCCTTTTCCCTTTTAGAAAACTTTCATGGCCAAGCTGAATCTTCAGAGTTGGTTTTGGGACACGAGTCTGCCTTCTTCCCAGGTTGCTGGCCTCCTGAATAAAGCAACCTTTCCTTTTCCAACCAACAGCTGTCTTTCGAGTATTGGCTTTCAAGCGTTAGTAGCCAAACCTGAGTTCGGTAACAGAATTAACCTTTCTTTCACCCCTTCATCTGCACTGTCATAGCACTTGGTGCTTTCTTGTCTCATGGTAGTGATGCCCAGACTTGGCTGTCCATATAAATCATCTGGAGACATTGTGTTTAAAAGCATATCATTTTCTGGGCCCTCTCTTAGAGATTCAGATTTGGCAAGCCTAGGGTGATCTACTGCAGTGGTCTTTGCTAAAAAGCTATTTGGGTGATCCTGTGATGTAGACTAGTTTGGGAACCAATCTTACCACTTACCCCATCTGACCTCGTATTGGAACTATCTGTATGACAATGGGGAGGCAATACAGCACGGTGGTCATGAGCAAAGACTGAAGCTGGGCTCAAATCTTAGCTCTAACCCTTACTGGCTGTGTGATCTTGGGAAAGTTATGTCATCTCTCTGTGTCTGTCTCCCCAATTATAAAATGGGGATAAACAGTATCTAATGCATAGGACTGTGGTGAAGATTAATACTCTATGTAAGGTTCTCAGTGTGGCAGATGCTTCTTACCATAGGTGTTCGCTAACATCACATGTGGGCCTTTTAAACTGGTGCTCTCTACTCAGATGTCAATGTCTAGCTCTGTCTCAGTGACAGGTCTCTTTCCAGAGCAGGTTAACCCAGTGCCCATAAAACCCAGTGCCTTTATGTAGTAGACACTCGATAAAAGTGGCAGAGAAGGGAGGTGACGTTCAGAAAACAAAAAGCAACTCTAGGGGAAGGAACCCAGTGGTGTCAATAAAAGGGCCCAGGATCCAGGCTCCGGATGAGTCTCTTGAAAAGCAAGGCTAATGTGTATAGATGAGGAAAGCGGGGCCCTGACTTGAACTTCCTGTGAGCTACCTTCAAACCCTGAAGTTTGAGCCCCCCAAGGATGAGACAGGAGCAGCCTTTCTGCTTTACACAGACCTGATAATCAATGAGACTTCTGGGACGCGGCTGATCAATGCACTTCACAACACTATCATTGAACACTTATCTTGCAAATGCCCATGACAATCTATTACACAACCTAATTGAGAGAATGGATTAGATGTTTCCTTATCTCTACCTAAAAACTGTAAGCAGGGAATGGAAACTCTGTACAAGGAATGCAGTTGCAGTCTCCCCACCTACTCATTCAGGGGAATTCTGTTGGCTGTGTTAAAGTGATTTCCCCCGTGATCTGTTTTAATTGAATATGTGCATCGCTACCTGGAATTAAGTACAAATCCATGTGAGAGTGGTATTAAGGACGTCTAGCATGGGCTTCGCATTCAGACACACTTGGGTTTGCCTTCCAGCTAAGCCACTTCCTAGCTGTGGAGTGTAACTTCAACCACCAAATATGATAGTCATAACTGCCTTATTAGGGTTGTCCTAAAAAAGGGAATCCTAATCAACTGTTTAACCCACTGATTAGCACTCAAGTACCTGAGGAAATTACAGGCGTAAAGGCTCAAACATTCGCAGAACATCTAGTAATAGTAGCGATCAATTACGGAGGGCCTGCCGTGTCCCAGGGACTTGATGTATATTATCAGTAATCCTCACAACCTCTTGAACAATGAAGGAATCATAATGTTCCACTGACAGGTGAAAAAATTAAGGCTCAGCCAGATGGACTTGGCCGAAGCTGCAGAACTGGTTAAGGAGCAGAAAAGGGGCTGGAGTGCAGAACTGCCTGTCCATTTACGCTGTATCATAAGGCCCCTCACTGAGTGGGAGCCAGCAGCTACTGTGCTAGACTCCTTGGGATACAAGCAGGAGAGATTTAGCCCCTACTCTGGAGGACGTTACAGTTTAATGGAGAAGATGGAAGGAAAAAGACAAAGGCAAGAGATGGTACAACGTCAAATCAAATGCATGACGAGTTCCATGGTGGGAGTGAGGACAGAGCTGAAGCAACACCAAACCCAGTCTCAGGTTCAGGAAAGCTTTGAGTAAGAGTAGCTGAGCTGGTTCTTACAGACCAGTAGGAGTTTGCTTGGAAAGAATGCAGGGATGAACAATTCGGAAAGAGAGAAAACCTTGATCCAAGGTACAGAGGTATTGGATAGCTTAGTATATATTCAGAGTCTAGAACGGTGCTGTCCAATATGGTAGACACTAGTACATGGCTATTCACATTTAAAGTAATTAAAATTAAATAAAATAAAAATTTCGATTCTTCTGTCATACTAACCACATTTCAAGTACTAAACAGGCCTATGTGGCTAATGGCTACCCTATTGGGGAGCAAAGATGTAGAAGATTTCTGTCATCACAGCAAGTTCAGTGGGACAACACTGGAGGAAGACGTTTCAATTTATAGCTAATCATCGTCTCAAGTCACAAAAATGTTGCGAGTATGTTTTAAGAGGATTTCACTGTTTCCCCTCCTGGCTTTTAAAGCAGGTAGGATGGAGGATTCAAGGTGACTTATTTGGATGATTTCAGTAATAAAACTCAAGAGGAAAATTGGTTCATAGTGAACACAGCCACTTTTCATTAAATGCAACTAAAGGCGCAAGAATGAATCTGAAATGGAGACTAGAGCTGCCATTTGAATCAGGGACAAATACACACTTTGCACCTGACGTAAATTCTCCTAGGGTCACGTCAGGAGCG
>NW_020839687.1:0-5116 GCF_003676395.1 Aethalodelphis obliquidens | reverse complement strand
TCTGCAATTTCTTATTAGTTAAACAGTCAGCCCTTTTCAAGTGCGAGGAGCCACTCAGGTACATGAAGACTGGGGGATAATTAGGGGATAATTAGGGCCATCTTGGAGGCTGGCTACCAAAGTGGCTGACTAGTCAAAGACTGAATTTTGTTTTCTTCACTTCTGGAGAGAAAATGATCAGTGAATATCATTGGTGGTCTTTCAGATGTACCAAAGCTATCTCTTGCTCTCACCCCCAGCCGTGTGGCTGACAGGATCTTGGTGCTCCACCCGGGTGTCAGGCCTGTGCCTCTGAGTTGGGAGAGCCGAGTTCAGGACATTGGTCTACCAGAGACCTCTGGCACCTTGTAATATCAAATGGCAAAAGCCTCCCAGAGATATCCGTCTCAACGCTAAGACCCAGCTCCACTCAGAGACCAGCAAGATCCAGTGCTGGATATCCCATGCCAAACAACTAGCAAGACAGGAATGCAGGCCCACCCATTAGCAGAGAGGCTGCCTAAAATCATAATAAGGCCACAGACACCCCAAAACACACCACCGGATGTGGACGTGTCAACCAGAAAGACAAGGTCCAGACACACCCACCAGAACACAGGCACCAGTCCCCTCCACCAGAAAGCCTACACAACCTTCTGAACCAACCTAAGCCACTGGGGGCAGACACCAAAAACAACGGGAACTATGACTCTGCAGCCTGCGAAAAGGAGACCCCAAACACAGTCCCCAAAGCCAAATATGACAGAGAAACACACAGCAGATGAAGGAGCAAGGTAAAATCCCACCAGAACAAACAAATGTAGAGGAAATAGGCAGTCTACTGGAAAAAGAATTCAGAGTAATGATATTAAAGACGATCCCAGGGCTTCCCTGGTGGCGCAGTGGTTGAGAGTCCACCTGCCAATGCAGGGGACAGGGGTTCTTGCCCCGGTCCGGGAAGATCCCACATGCCACAGAGTGGCTGGGCCCATGAGCCATGGCCGCTGAGCCCGCATGTCCGGAGCCTGTGCTCTGCAACAGGAGAGGCCACAACAGTGAGAGGCCTGCATACCGCAAAAAAAAAAAAAGATGATCCCAAATCTTGGAACTGGAATGGAGAATATACAAGAAACGTTTAACAAGGGCCTAGAAGAACTAAAGAGCAAACAAACAATGATGAACAACACAATAAACGGAATTAAAAATGCTCTAGAAGGAAACAATAGCAGAATAACTGAGGCAGAAGAATGGATAAATGACCTGCAAGACAAAAATAGTATAAAAAAGTACTGCAGAGCAGAATAAAGAAAAAAGAATGAAAAGAATTCAGGACAATCTGAGACACCTCTGGGACAACAGTAAACACACCAACATTCGAATATAGGGGTCCCAGAAGTAGAAGAGAAAAAGAAAGAGACTGAGAAAATATTTGAAGAGATAATAGTTGAAAACCCCCCCTAATATGGAAAAGGATATCATTAATCAAGTCCAGGAAGTGCAGAGAGTCCCATACAAGATACACCCAAGGAGAAACATGCCAAAACATATATTACTCAAACTATCAAAAATTAAATACAAAGAAAAATATTAAAAGCAGCAAGGGAAAAACAACAAATAACATACAAGGTAATCCCCAAAAGGTTAACGGCTGATCTTTCAGCAGAAACTCTGCAAGCCAGAAGGGACTGAGGACATATGTAAAGTGATGAAAGGGGAAAAGCTACAACCAAGATTACTCGACCCAGCAAGGATCTCATTCAGATTTGACAGAGAAATTAAAACCTTTACAGACAAGCAAAAGCTAAGAGAATTCAGCGACACCAAACCAGCTTTACAACAAATGCTAAAGGAACTTCTCTAGGCAGGAAATACAAGAGAAGGAAAAGACCTACAATAACAAACCCAAAACAATTAAGAAAATGGTAATAAGAACATACATATCAATAATTACCTTAAATGTAAATGGATTAAATGCTCCAACCAAAAGACAGACTGGCTGAATGGATCCAAAAACATGACCGGCAAATATGCGGTCTACAAGAGACCCACTTCAGACCTTGGGACACATACAGACTGAAAGATAGGGGATGGAAAAAGATATTCCATGCAAATGGAAATCAAAAGAAAGCTAGAGTAGCAATTCTCATATCAGACAAAAAAGACTTTAAAATTAAGACTATTACAGGAGACAAAGAAGAACACTACATAATGATCAAGGGATCAATCCAAGAAGAAGATATAACAATTGTAAATATTTATGCACCCAACATAGGAGGTTCTCAATATATAAGGCAAATGCTAACAGTCATAAAAGGGGAAATCGACAGTAACACAATCATAGTAGGGGACTTTAGCACCCCTCTTTCACCAATGAACAGATCATCCAAAATGAAAATAAATAAAGAAACACAAGCTTTAAATGATACATTAAACAAGATGGACTTAATTGATATTTATAGGACATTCCATCCAAAAACAACAGAATACACTTTTTCTCAAGTGCTCGTGGAACATTCTCCAGGATAGATCATATCCTGGGTCACAAAAAAAGCCTTGGTATATTTATGAAAATTGAAATCGTATCAAGTATCTTTTCTGACCACAATGCTATGCGACTAGATATCAATTACAGGAGAAGATCTGTAAAAAATACAAACACATGGACGCTAAGCAATACACTACTTAATAACCAAGACATCACTGAAGAAATCAAAGAGGAAATAAAAAAAATACCTAGAAACAAATGACAATGAAAACATGAAGACCCAAAACCTATGGGATGCAGAAAAAGCAGTTCTAAGAGGGAGGTTTATAGCACTACAATCCTACCTCAAGAAACAAGAAACATCTCAAATAAACAAGCTAACCTTACACCTAAAGCAATTAGAGAAAGAAAGAAAAAAAATGTCAGCAGAGGAAAGAAATCATAAACATCAGATCAGAAATAAATGAAAAAGAAATGAACAAAACAACAGCAAAGATCAAAAACACTAAAAGCTTGTTCTCCGAGAAGATAAACAAAATTGACAAACCATTAGCCAGACTCATCAAGAAAAACAGGAAGGCTCAAATCAATAGAATTACAAATGAAAAAGGAGAAGTAACAACTGACACTGCAGAAATACAAAGGATCATGAGAGATTACTGCAAGCAACAATATGCCAATAAAATGGACAAGCTGGAAGAAATGGACAAATTCTTAGAAAAGCACAAGCTTCCGAGACTGAACCAGGAAGAAATAGAAACTATAAACAAACCAATCCAAAGCACTGAAATTGAGACAGTGATTAAAAATCTTCCAACAAACAAAAGCCCAGGACCAGATGGCTTAACAGGCAAATTCTATCAAACATTTAGAGAAGAGTTAACACCTATCCTTCTCAAACTCTTCCAAAATATAGCAGAGGGAGGAACTCGCCCAAACTTATTCTATGAGACCACCATCTCCCTGATACCAAAACCAGACAAAGATGTCACAAAGAAAACTACAGGCCAATATCACTGATGAACATAGATGCAAAAATCCACAGCAAAATACTAGCAAACAGAATCCAACAGCACATTAAAAGGATCATACACCAAGATCAAATGGGGTTTATCCCAGGGATGCAAGGATTCTTCAATATATGCAAATCAATGTGATACACCATATTATAAAAACTGAAAGATAAAAACGATATGGTCATCTCAACAGACACAGAAAATGCTTTAGACAATATTGAACACCCATTTATGATAAAAAAAAAAACCTCCAGAAAGTAGGCATAGAGGGAACTTTCCTCAACATAATAAAGGCCATATATGACAAACCCACAGCCAACATCGTTCTCAATGGTGAAAAAGTGAAACCATTTCCACCAAGATCAGGAAAAAGACAAGGTTGCCCACTCTCACCACTATGATTCAACACACTTTTGGAAATTTTAGCTACAGCAACCAGAGAAGAAAAAGAAATAAAGGGAATCCAAATCGGAAAAGTAGAAGTTAAGCTCTCACTGTTTGCAGATGACATGATACTATACATAGAGAATCCTAAAGATGCTACCAGAAACCTACTAGAGTTAATCAATGAATCTGGTAAGGTTGCAGCATACAAAATTAATGTACAGTTATCACTTTCATTCCTATACACTAAAGATGAAAAATCTGAAAGAGAAATTAAGGAAACACTCCCATTTACCACTGCAACATAAAGAATAAAATACCTAGGAATAAACCTACCTAAGGAGACAAAAGTCGTTTACTCAACAAACTATAAGATACTGATTAAAGAAATCAAAGATGACACAAACAAATAGAGAGATATACCATGTTCTTGGATTGGAAGAATCAACATTGTGGAAATGACTATATTACCCAAAGCAATCTGCAGATTCAATGCAATCCCTATCAAACTACCAATGGCATTTTTCAGAGAACTGGAACAAAAAATTTCACAATTTGTATGGAAACACAAAAGACCCCGAACAGCCAAAGCAATCTTGAGAAGAAAAACAGAACCGGAGGAATCAGGCTCCCTGACTTCAGACAATACTACAAAGCTACAGTAGTCAAGACAGTATGGTACTGGCACAAAACCAGAAAGATAGATCAATGGAACATGAGGGAAAGCCCAGAGATAAACCCATACACATATGGTCACATTATTTATGATAAAGGAGGCAAAAATATACAATGGAGAAATCACAGCCTCTTCAATAAGTGGTGCTGGTAAAACTGCGCAGCTACAGGTAAGAGAATGAAATTAGAAAATTCCCTAACACCATACACAAAAATAAACTCAAAATGGATTAAAGATCTAAATGTAAGGCCAGATACTATAAAACTCTTACAGGAAAACATAGGCAGAACACTCTATGACATCAATCACAGCAAGATCCTTTTTTTTTTTTTTTTTGGCAGTACGCGGGCCTCTCACTGTTGTGGCCTCTCCCATTGCAGTGCACAGGCTCTGGATGCGCAGGCTCAGTGGCCATGGCTCACGGGCCTAGCCGCTCCGCGGCATGTGGCACCTTCCCAGACTGGGGCACGAACCCGTGTCCCCTGTATTGGCAGGCGGACTCTCAACCACTGTGCCACCAGGGAAGCCCGCAAGATCCTTTTTGACCCACCTCCTTGAGAAATGGAAATAAAACAA
>NW_020839686.1:0-5117 GCF_003676395.1 Aethalodelphis obliquidens | reverse complement strand
GAATGTTGACAATGCAGAGTTTTTAAGGCTTGTCACTGAACAAGAGATCTTCAGATGCCTTGTAATCTCGCACCTCATACATGAAAGAAACTTGGTTAGGGGACTTCCTGAATTTGACAACGATCCTAAAAGTTTATATGACATTACTAAGACAAGTTGTGGAGCCGAAATAAACTTTTCATAAACTAGCAATAGGAAAAAAAATTGAATAACTAGATTACAGAAAAGAAAAAGTACTTTTTCATTCTCTATATAGAAAATAATATAATAAAACCATTGTCATATGAAAAGGTGATCAAAGATAACCAAAGCTTTAGAAAATAAGAATACGGAAATATGGAAAGATTCATTCTTTTAGCTATTTGATCCACAGATATTTATTATTTGCCTACTCTATTTTCCAGAATGCTGCTAGGGGCTGAAAATAGAATAGTGAATAGACATAAATAGTCCCTGACATTGTAGTAACTATGTTTAAATGTTTGAGAAGCTGCCAGACTCTTTTCCAAAGTGTCTGCACCATTTTACAATCCTGCCAGCCATGTTTCCCATTTCTCCACATCTTTGCCAACACTGGTTATTACTTTTTTTTTTCATTCTAGCTATCCTAGTGGGTGTGAAGTGGTATTTGTGGTTTCGATCTGCCTTTTCCTAACAACTAACCTGCTCATTTCAAAATTGAGTTATTTGACTTTGTATTATTGAGTTGTAAGAGTACCTCCTATGTTCTAGATACTGGTCCCTTATCAGATACATGATTTGCAAATATTTTCTCCCATTCTGTATGTTGTCTTTCCATTTTCTTCATAATGACTTCCCTGGCGGTCCAGTGGTTAAGAATCCACGCTTCCACTGCAGGGGGCGGGGGTCGGATCCCTGGCCGGGGAACTAAGATCCCACATGCCTCGGGGCACAACCAAAAAAATAATAATGATAATAAATTTAAAAATAAATAAAATAAAATATCCCTGGAGGGTGATGGAGGGCTTCCTGAAGGCCACAGCTGAGTAGGTTTTTAAGGGCACATGAAAGTTTTCCAGGAAAATAAAGGGAAAGAGCGTCCTCCAGGTGGAAACAATGGCCCACATAAAGGGGTGTGAAGACTCGAGAACTCAGGAAAGGCCAAGTCTGGAAAGTCGGGTCTAGAAAAGGGACCCTGCTGGACGTCACGGACAAAACCGAGCCAGGTGAACCAAACCCTTACTTGGTCCAGTGAGGTTTTCCCACTAAACCCCCAGAATTGTCAGACCTCCGTGCAACTCCCCGTTACTGGGAGGAAGGCTTCTGATGATCACTGAGGCACAGAGAAGAAGTTGGGAGTTGTGAGGGGATGCTTCTGCCAGTACGGGGAGATGCTAACGAGAATAGGGAACGTGTCTCAAATGCTTACAGTGTGCGCGGCCCGGTGCTGTGTTTTGTTTTGTTTTTTTTTTGCGGTACACGGGCCTCTCACTGCTGTGGCCTCTCCCGTTGCGGAGCACAGGCTCCTAGCGCTGTGTTTTATGTGTATTCACAGCGTTCTGCCTCTTGATGACCCTGCGAGGAGGTTACAATCTTCCTTTTACACAGATGAGGCACAGAGAGGTAAGAGTCCGTGTTAAACCCTCAACGATGCGGCTCCAGAAACCACGCCCCTCCCTGCGTTATACTATCTGGCAAGCAGGCCCTATGTCAGCAGATTTCTCCCTCTTCCGTGGGTCTGTCCTTCACTCCCTGGGGATGGCTGAGTAGTGCCCCCCGCAAAGACACCCACGTCCTGATCCCCAGAACCTATGCATATGTTCCCTTAGATGGCAAGAGGGACTTTGCAGATGTAATCAATGTCTTGAGATGGGGAGAGGATCTTAGATGATCCAGGTGGACCCAATGTAATCACAAGAGGCTTATAAAAGGAAGGCAGCCTGTTAGAGAGAACATTCCACGCAGCTGGCTTTGAGGAGGGTGGGAGGAGTCACGAGCCGCCTCTCGAAGCTGGAAGAGGCAAGGAATGGATCCTTCCCTGGCGCCCCCAGAAAGAATCAGCCCTGCCCACACCTTGACTCTAGCCGTACTCGCTTTGGATCTCTGACCTCCAGAACTGTAAGAGAACATGTTTGTGTTGTTTGAAGCTAAGTTTGTGCTAATTTTCCACAGCAGCCATAGATAAATGAATCCACTCCTCGACTGTCCTTTCCTGATTCCATGAGAATTCCCCCTTTCTTGTCTTGTATTTGTCTTTAGAGTAGCACGGAGACACGGTGAAGAGCACAGGCTTTTGAGTCAGAGCTGGATTCAGGCCCGGCCACTGCCTATTGTCAACTCTGTGACCCGGGTGCCTTATTCTCATTGAACCTCAGCCTTCCTATCTATTAAATGGGAGCAAAAGTCATCTGATCCTCATTAGTTATTGAGAATTTATCTAACGTGCCAGGCACTGAGCCTCACGTAGATAAGCTCACAGAATCTCCAAAACAACTATGTGGGCTGGTTTTGTCATCACTACTCAAGTACCATTAAATGAAACAGAGACTCGCAAAGGTTTTGTTCTAACACAACAAATTAGGATATGTCAGAGGTCCATTCGTCCATGAACATAGGAGAGGGATGTGTCATTGAGCCTCTTCTGGCTTCAGGAAGAAAATTCACCAGCAATGATTCTTTTTTTTTTTCTTTGCACCGAGCAGGGGTCGAATCCAGGCCCTCGGCAGTGAAAGCTCAGAGTCCTAACCACTGGACGGCCAGAGCATTCCCACAATGATTCCTTTTTATAAAACAAATAAGAACATAAAAAAATTTACTAAGCAACAAATAAGTAAAGCTGCCAACCAGAATTTCACACTTTTCAAAGATTACAGTCTGATGCTCGGGTGTCTGACAAGCACATTGCCAAAGACGGCTTTACCATTCAGAATAGCATCTGCTTCTATGAAGCTACCAGGAAAGAGGGTCCCCCGAGTAGAGTTAGAACAGCTTTGCACCTGCCCACACGTTAATCCCCACAATTATCCTGAGAGGTGCCTCTGTTGGAATCCTCAACACGCAGATGACTAACATAAACCAGTTACTTGACCAGTGAGTAGCACGGCCATGATTTGAACTCGGGCCTTTTGGGGGTTTTTTGGTTTGTTTTTGTGTCTTGTTTTCTTTTTGAAGATGTGGACCATTTTTTTTTTTTTTATTTTCCACTGTACGCGGGCCTCTCACCGCCGTGGCCCCTCCCGTTGCAGATCACAGGCTCCAAACGCGCAGGCGCAGCGGCCATGGCTCACGGGCCCAGCCGCTCCGCGGCATGAGGGATCTTCCCGGACCTGGGCACGAACCCGTGTCCCCTGCATCGGCAGGCGGACTCCCAACCACTGCGCCACCAGGGAAGCCCGATGTGGACCATTTTAAAAGTCTTTATTGAATTTGTTACAATATTGCTTCTGTTTTATAGGGTTTTTTTGGCCACGAGGCATGTGGGATATTAGCTCCCTGACCAGGGATCGAACCCACACCCCCTGCATTGGAAGGCAAAGTTTGAACCACTGGACAGCCAGGGAAGTCCCCTGAACACGGGCATTTTTGCCCCAGCCCCAAAATATATTCTATTGCCTCCCCTGCCCCACATTTCCTGGGGTGGGATGGCTGGCCTGGGCGCTCTGAGGACCAGCTGTTGGCACTGACGGTGCTTGTCCGAGGTGAACTAGAGGCGGCAGGACCCCAGCCCACACTCTGCTCACCAGGGGCTGTGTCTGCTCGGTGGAAGGGGAACCTTCCTGTAACTTTCGCCAAGATGCCAAACAGGCTAGGGGATTCCTGCCTTTTTCTTATGACTTCATTTCCTTTCTCCAGCTCTGTCTTCTCGTGACTCTGCCCTTCCCCAGAGAAAGGAGAAAACAACCAAGTTCCAGGTGAGTTGCGTTTTCGTATCTTGTTTTGCAGTGAGTGGCCGCGTCTTTTCTGATTTCTTGGAGGGTGAAAGACGATACCCAATGTTTACTATTTGTGATGTACCAGGCATTTGCCTTTTATGATGCAATTTCATTTGTTCGTTTTGTTTGTTCCCCAAATAATAGTGTAGAAGTGAATTTAAAAATTTCTACATTTACTACTTGCCTTACAAACCAGTTGTTTTCTGACTGGAATTTTTATTTGTTATTGAAGTATAGTTGATATACAATATTGTTTCAGGTGTACAGCAAAATGACTCAGTTATACATATGTATATATCTATATTCTTTTTTCAATTCTTTTTCGTTATAGTTTATTGGAAGATATTGAATATAGTTCCCTGTGCTATACAGTAAATCCTTGTTGTTTAGCTATTTTATATATGGTAGAGTGCATCTGTTAATCGCATACTCCCAATTTATCCCTCTCCTAAACCAGTTGTTTTCAATGCTCTTCTTAAAATAGGTATTCACAACTATTTGCAATAATAGAAGATGATTTTGAATAGTGCTTTCCTACTTTTTATAACTGCTTGACTGAGATTCACATACTGTATAATACACCCACTTAAAGTGTAAAATTCAAAAGTTTTAAATATAAGCACAGATATGTGCAACTATCACCACAGTTAATCTTAGAACATTTTCATCGCCTCAAATTAACACTATACCTTTTAGCTACTACACCCCCTCCACCACTCGTAAAAATGGAATCATATACTATGTAGTCTTTATGACGGGCTATGATTTTTATGACTGTGATTTGGTGTAATGCTTTCAAGGTTTATCCATGTGTGGCGTGTATCACTGCTCCGTCCCTTTTTATGACTGAATAATATTCCATTTATGGATGTAGCACATTTTGCTTAATTCATCAGTTTGGATTGTTTCCGCCTTCTGGCCGCTATGTATAAGGCTACCGTAAACCTCTGTATACAAGTTTTTGCATGCATGTGTTTTCGTTTGTCTCGGACATGTCTCTTGGGTAGAAGTAGAGTTGCTGTGTCATCTAGTAACTCTGTTTATTTATTTATTTATTTTTGGATTTAGTGAAATGTATTTATGTGGTTTGCAATCACTTTTATATATAGTTAGGTTATTGCCTGTTGTCTCAGTGTAGGAATGGTTTCCAGGAACTCTCCCTCTGCAAACTGTTAATGAATGTTGACAATGCAGAGTTTTTAAGGCTTGTCACTGAACAAGAGA
>NW_020839685.1:0-5120 GCF_003676395.1 Aethalodelphis obliquidens | reverse complement strand
AACTCCAAGCAAACTAGGAATAGAAAAGGAGCATACTGAAACTCATAGATGATCTACAAACAACCTATACCGACATTATATTTAACTGTGAAAGACTGGATGCTTTCTCTGTAAGCTCAGAAACAAGGCACCGATATCTGCTCTCACCACTTTTATTAAATATATCACTGGAGGTTCTAGTAAGAAAATAAAGCAAAAATAAATAAATACATAAATTTAAAAGTTAAATTTTTAAAAAGTTTATTTAAAAGACAAAAGGACTATTCCTACTACGTTGCATAGGAAGGAACATATCCTACTGAATGTTGAATAGTAATATATCCTATTATACTGAATAAGGAAAAGTAAAACTGTCTGTATCTGAAGATGAGATGATAATCTAAATGGAGAAAATACCAAGGAATCCACAAAAAGCTTGAGAAATAATATTAGTTTGTAAATGATTTAGAGTACAAGATCACCACAATTTTATCAAATTATATATTAATAACAAATGTGTAGAAGCTTAAATAAAAATATGTGATGCCATTTACAACTGACCTAAATAAATACTTAAATATAAGCCCAATAAGACATTTATAGGACCTCTAGACTGAAAATTACAAAATGCTGATGAAGAAAAATTTTTAAGTCCCAAACAAATAGGGAGACACACCTTGTTCATGGATTAGAAAACACAACATGATAAAGATGTCAATTCTCCCCAAGTTAAGAGGCTTAACACAATTACTCTTAAAATGCCCTCAAGGTTTTTGTGGATATAGACAAGCTTATTCTAAGATTTATATGGTAAGAAGAGGCTGAAGAATAGCTAAAACAACTTGTAAAGGAAGGTGAAAATGGGAGGAATTAATCTACCCAATTTCAAGATTTTGCAGTAATGATGGAGGGTAGATACATAGATCAATGGAATGGAATAGAGAACCCAGAAATAGACTGACATAAATACATATAACTTGTTTTTGACAGCAGTGCAAAAGCTATCAAGGAAGAATAGACTTTTCAAAAAATGGTACTGAAACAGTTGGACATCCCTCGACAAAAACAAACAAAAAATGAACCTTAACCTCCACACCTTACACAAAAATTAAATCAAAGTGGATCATAATCTTAAATGTAAAAGCAGGGCATTTTTAGAAAAAAAATAGGAGAAAATGTTTGGCATCTAGAACTAGGGGAATAATTCTTAGACTTGACACCAAAAGTATGATCAATAAAGGCAAAAACTGATAAATTGGATCTCATCAAAATGAGTTAAAAATGCTTCATAGAAGATCCTTTTAAGTGGATGAAAACTCAAATTACACAGTAGGAAAACATATTTGAAAATCCCATATGAGACAAATGACTTGTATCTATAATATACAAAGAACTCTCCAAACAACTTAAAAAAATCCAACTAGAAAATAGGCAGAAGACAGGAACACACATTTCATGGAAGAGAATATACACACGGCAAAGGAGCACAAGAAAAGATGCTCAGCATCATTAGCCATTAGGGAAATGCAAATTAAGACCATAATGAGATGTCAGAGAGTAACTAAAATTAAAGTATAGTGACAACATCAAATGCTGGCGAGTACATAGAAAAATTATATCACATCACTGGTGGGAAAATAAAATGGTTTAGCCACTCTGATCAACAGCTTGACAGTCTCTTTTAATCCTAAAAGTAGATTCACCCTACAACGCAGTAATTGTACTCTTGAGCATTTATCCAAAAGAAACAAAAACTTAATTAAGTTCCCACAGAAACTTACACATAAATGTTCATAGCAGTTTCATTTATAATAGCCAAAAACTGGCAACTACCCAAATGTCTTTCAGTGGATGAATGTTGAAACAAATTGTGATAAAATCTTATGATAGAATACTACCGAGCAACAAAAAGGAACAAATTATTAATATATGCAAAAATTGAAATGAACTTCAAGGGAATGATGCCGAGGGAAAAATTTTGAAAAGCCGATCTCCGAAGATTAAGTAATTCATGATTATGTTTACATATTATTCTTAAAATAACAAAACCGTGGAGATGGAGAACAGATTAGAAGTTGCCAAGGGTTAGAGATGGGGGTAGAAGGTACAGCGGGGGAACTCTGTGACGTTTTTGTGGTTCCAGTACAAATAATACAGCAATCTTGGTTTTAATCCCTAAAGATTTCTAAAAGCAATTCCTAATAAGAGGTGTCCAGATATTTAGCAATGGCAGATTAGAGGTATAGCTCCCCAACAGAACAACTTCAAAAGAGAACATACTAATTCAATGCATATGTTAATTTCAAAAAAAAGGCCAGTCACAATACTTAGATGGTATATATCTTAACTATATTATTCTAAGTATCCAGCTATACCAGATGGACTAGCAAGATTTTCTGTACATTCAACCTTATTTAAGACAGTAAATCTTATAATAAGACAGTTAAAAAAAGAAAAAGAAAAAAAAAAACAAACCTCAAGTACAGTTGGATATTCTCATAGGAAGATGAGGTGAAAATATGCAGCAGCGGTTCAAAAGCTTAAGCAGTGGCACCTAAATTTGGTTGTGCATTAGAATCATCTGAAGCACTTTTTAAAAACCCTCACACTGACGGTTGGTCATCGTAGACCAATAAAATCATTTTAAATCTCCTCAGACAATGCCAATGTCTAGCCAGAACTGAGAACCAGCGGACTAAGCAGAAGGGGATGTTTCTACAAAGATCTCTTAACAATAAGTCCTTTCACCCAATCAGATTTACCTCCCCGCAAAGGGCTAAAGAACGCTAGATGTTGTCCATACTTGCTTAGCTTTAATTAGCACTTGTGACTCGCCCAAAACCTAGATCATGTTTCCCCTAAATTTCATGTTATTCCCTACGTTTTTCAAACCCAGGGCTAAGGGGTTTGCCAGGATGAGATTTTAAGTGCTCACACAGGGGAAGTCCCTGGCAAACCAGGACAGCGGTCCCTCTACATTGAAATGTAAAGCATCCTAAATAACCCTGCCACTGCTCCCAGATCCTAGTCTGTGCCAACCAGTGGAGAAAAGGCATTCTCCATTACTACCACGGCAAATGCTGCTGTACTTGCCTTGGCTGGTCCCTATCTTTTCCAGGCACCACTCCCCTTCACCTGCTGGTGGACGCTTTGGCCAGCTGACAATGCAGATATTTTCAAACTTTAAGGTGAATAAAAATCATCTGGAGGGCCTGTTATAACAGAGATCACTGAGCCCCACCAGAGCTGCTGATTCCATAGGGCTGGGACAGGGCCCTAAAACTTGAATATCTGACACATTATCAGGGGACGCTGGTAAAACTGGTCAGGTTGTTACCGAATGCAGGTTCGTGTGTCTGAAGCACAGTGAAGCCAAACAAACCTAAAGGTTGGAGTCTGGAGCAGAGAAAGGTTTATTGCAGGATCGAGCAAGGAGAGGGGTGGCCCGAGTTCCAAAACACCCTGAAATCTCCAAAGGATTTCAGCAAAGCATTTTTAAAGGCCAGGTGAGGGAGGGACGTCCCAGGGAATGTGATCAGCTCGTGCACAATCCTCTGATTGGTTGATGTGGAGGCCACAGGGCAGGTAACATTATCCATCCTTAGGTGCCAGAAGGTCTGGGGGCTACGTGCTCATGATCATCAAGGAGTTAATTTCTTCCACTGGGCGGTGGTTTTTAGCATCTGAAAACTCAAGAAATATGCCTGAGATACTATTATCTGAGTACTTCAGAGAGGAACTACAGCAGAGGATATGGGGGATGGGTCTGTCCTAGGAAGGCCCCACAGGGTACTGCTTGGTTACAAGGTGACCATACTTTGAGAACCACTGCTCTAGTGGCCTGGAATGTTCAGAAAGTAATGGAAGAATCCCTTCCCAGGTCTAGATTCTAGTATCGCCAGCTATTTTGGTGGGGGGAAGGGTAAGTTTTGTCCTTGCTTGGACTTCTTGTTCATTTATATCAAAGCCTATTTGAGGCAGTGCGCTCGGCAGTCCTGCAGTTCTGTCTTTTGCTTCAACAGTGTTTGGAATGAACAGACCCAGGGACGCTCCTTGCTCCAGCCCCCGACCACCCTCCAACCTTTCTTCCTGTCGCAACCTTTGGAATCAGCCACTCAGCTATCCTCAGCCTCCAGGACAGGCCAACACCGTTTTTTGAGCTTAGCTCCTTCTCACTGATCAACCACGAGTTCCCAGGTGCGTCAGAATTATTCCATCGAGGTGGAGGCCGCCGTCCACCGCCTGTTCAACATGCATCTGGGGACACTTACCTCTCTCTGAGCTTCTATTTCGACAGCAACAATGGGACTCTGGACAGTGCGGGCCACATTTTTCGCCAACTGGCTGAGGAGAAGTGTGAGGGCGCCCAGCATCTCTTGAAAATGCAAAACCAGTGCTGTGGCCGCGCCCTCTTCCAGGATGCGCGGAAGCCTTCTCAAGATGAGTGGGGTAAAACCCAGGACGCTGTGGAAGCCGCCATTCTTAGGGAGAAGAGCCTGCACCAGGCACTGTCAGATCTGCGCGCCCTGGGTTCCGCCCGCGCAGACTCCCACCTCTGTGACTTCCTGGAGAGCCGCTTCCTGGAGGAGCAGGTGAAACTCATCGAGAAGATGGGCGACCACCTGACCAACCTCCGCAGGCTGGCTGGTCCGCAGGCTGTGCTGGGCGAGTATCTCTTTGAAAGGCTCACCCTCGAGCACAAACAGGAGTCTCTGAAGTCCAGCGGCCTCTGAGGAGCCCCTCTGGCATCAGAGCTTCTGCCTGAAGCCCTGCTCTGCAGCTACTAGGCAGCTTTGTAACCGCCCTGGAGCCCTCTCCCAAGCCTTGGACCAAATGGAAACAATAACGCTTTTTGCAGAAGGAAAAAAAAAAAGCCTATTTGAAACACAAACGGAATAAAGAGGAAAGAAAGAAATATATATATATATATGTATATATATATATTCATGTTTTTTTTCCTTTTTTTAAAAATTTATTTTACTGAAGTATAGTTGATATACAATGTTGTGTTAGTTTATGCTGTACAACTAAGTGATTCAGTTATACATATATACAATTTTTCATATTCTTTTCCATTATGGTTAATTACAGGACATTGACTATAGTTCCCTGTACTATACAGTAGGACCTTGTTGTTTATC
>NW_020839684.1:0-5126 GCF_003676395.1 Aethalodelphis obliquidens | reverse complement strand
GGGCCAGGAGGGCCTTGATCAGCTGCACTCGGCCGTCCATCGCGCCTTGCTCACTTCGTTGCGTTCAGCGAGGCTACGCGGAGGTGGGCGAGGAGGCGTGGCGGGAAGTGCGTGTGTGCGGAGGCGGGCCTGGTCCCGGGGTGGGCGGGGTCACGGGCAGTTCCCGTCGCAGTGGCGCTCCGCCCACATGGCCTGGCATTTGCTAGGGCGCAGGTGCAACAAGGGGGAGTACCTCGCTCCAGGGAGGACGGGGGAGGGGCGCCGTGCAGGAGGAGGGGACGGAGCTAATGGTTCTGGAGGAGTTAGTGGGTCGAGTCAGAGGGGCGGGACCAAGAGTTTTTTGGGTGGGCCGCGGGGAAGGGCAGGAGCCAGGGGCAGAGCTCAAGACACTGAATCTTTTTTTCTGTTTAATATCAAATTATTTCTATTACCATATTTTATTTTTTCACTGAAGTATAGTATTATATAAGTTATAGGTGTATAATATAGTGATTCACAATTTTTATTGGTTGTACTCCATTTCTCGTTGTTATAAAATATTGGCTATATTCCCTGTGTTGTACAGTATATTCTTGTAGCTGATTTCATACCTAATAGCTTGGACCCCCATATTGCCCTTCCCCCTTCCCTCTCTCTACTGGTAGCAAGTAGTTTGTTCTCCATATCTGCGAGTCTGCTTCTTTTTTGTTATAGTCACCAGTTGGTTGTATTTTTTCCATTCCCATATGAGTGACATCATATAGTGTTTGTCTTTCTCTGTCTGACTCATTTCACCTAGCATGATACCTGCCAAGTCCATCCGTGTTGCTTCAAATGGCAAAATTTCATTCTTTTTTATGGCTCAGTAGTATTCCATTGTATATCTACCACATCTTCTAAATCCATTCATCTGTTGATGGACACTTAGGTTGTTTGCATACTTGGCAATTGTAAACAATGTTGCTATGAACATTAGAGTGCATGTATCTTTTAGAATTAGTGTTTTCATTTTTTTCGGTTATATACCCAGGAGTGGAATTGCTAGGTCATATGGTAGTTCTATTTTTAGTTTTTTGAGAAACCTCCATTCTGTTTTCCACAGTGGCTGCACCAATTTACATTTCCACCAAGGGTGTATAAGGGTTCCCTTTTCTCCACATCCTTGCCAACATTTATTTGTATTCTTTCTGATGATAGCCATTCTGACAAGCATGAAATCATAGCTCATTGTGGTTTTGATTTGCATTTCCCTTATGATTAGTGACAAAACAGTATAGGCTTACATGATTCTTTTTTATATCAATGGCAAGAATACACAAAACTAAATGTTTATAGAGTTCAGAATAGTGGTTATCTCAAGAGAGTGGGAATTATATTCTGCAAAGTTGCATGAAGGAATTTTACAAGATACCAAAAGTGTCTTCCAAAGTGGCTCTACTATTCTGTATTCCCATCAGCAATGTATGAGAAATTAATTTGTTCTTCAAACTCAATGACACTTAGTATTGTCAGGTTTTGTTTGGTTTTGGTTTTGGTTTTGGTTTGTTTTTACTTTAGCCATTCTAGTAGATGTGAAATGGTAACTCACTGTGGTTTTAGTTTGCAATTCCTAATTATTAATGATGTTGAACATATTTTTTGTGTGCTTACTTGCCATATATATACATTTTTTCTTTTGTGTAGTGTCTCTTCAAATATTTTGCTCATTTTTAGTTGAGTTGTTTACTCTTTTATTGTTGAGTTGTATTCAAGTCTTATAAAGATATGCGATTTACTCACATTCCCCCCCCAACCTGTGCCTTTTCATTCTCTTAATAGTGTTTTTTGAAGAACACAAACTTTAATCTGAAGAAGTCCTATGTACCTAATGTTCCTTTTATGGATTATAATTTTCATGTCATATGTAAGAAATCTTTGCCTAATCTAAGGTTGATCAGGTTTTCTCCTGTCTTCTTCTAGATGTTTTATAATTTTAGATTTTACCATTAGATCTATGAACAATTTTGAGTTAATTTTTTTGTATGGTATGAGGTATTGATAGAAATTTATTTTTTTGTAGATGCATATCTAATTGTTCCTGTATCATTGTAAAGGACTATCCTTTCTCCACTGATTTGCATTTACGGCTCCATACATGTGTGGGTCTATTTCTGGATTCCATGTTCTGTTCCATTCATCCATTTGTCTTGATGGCAATATTACAGTGTCTTAATTACTGTAGCTTTATAATAAGTCTTGAAATCAAATAGTATTAGTCTTCCAAGTTAGTTTGATTTCAAACTAGTTTTAGTCGTTGTGTGTCCTTTGCATTTCCATATGAGTTTTAGAATCAGTTACTTTTTACATAATAAAATTTTTCCTGAGACTTTGAATCTATAGATCAATTTAGGGAGAATTGATATCTTAAACATATTGTTTTCCGGGCTTCCCTGGTGGCGCAGTGGTTGAGAGTCCGCCTGCCGATGCAGGGGACACAGGTTCGAGCCCCGGTCCGGGAAGATCCCACATGCCGCGCGGAGAGGCTGGGCCCGTGAGCCATGGCCGCTGAGCCTGCGCGTCCGGAGCCTGTGCTCCGCAACGGGAGAGGCCACAACAGGGAGAGGCCCGCGTATCGCAAAAAAAAAAAAATTGTTTTCCAACCCATGGACATATATCTCTCCATTACTTAGATCTTCTGTCATTTATCTCAGGAATGTTCTGTATTTTTCCGTGTACAAGTTCTGTATTTTTACATTTTTTGTCAAATTTAACTCTAAGTTTTTCACATTTTTATGGTATTTAAAACTTTTTTAGTTTCTGGGACTTCCCTGGCAGCCCAGTGGTTAAGACTCTGTGCTCCCACTCCAGGGGGCACAGGTTCGATCCCTGGTTGGGGAACTAAGATCGCACAAGCCATGGGGCAACTAAGGCTGTGCACCACAACTACTGAGCCTGCGTGCCACAACTACAGAGCCCATGCACTCTGGAGCCTGCGTGCCACAACTAGAGAGAAGCCTGTGGGGTGCAACGAAGAGCCCTCGTGCCACAACTAACACCCGATACAGCCAAAAATAAATAAATAAATAAAACAAAACAAAACTCTCTTGTTTGTTACTAGAAACATAATTGATTTTTGTGTATTCACCTTGTGTGCTGAAAACATGCTAAATTCACTTCTTAGTTCTACTTTTTTGTTGTTGATCCTAGATCCTAGAGAATCTGTTTTCTATATATATGAACAAGTCATCTTTGAATAACGAGTTTGCCTTCTTTTCCTGCCAATCTAGATGACTTCTGATTCTGTCTTCGCTCTCTTTTATTTATTTATTTATTTTAAAATTTATTTTATTTTATTTATTTTTGGCTGCGTTAGGTCTTTGTTGCTGCCTGCAGGCTTTCTCTAGTTGCGGTGAGCGACTCTTTGTTGTGGTGCGCGGGCTTCTCATTGCGGTGGCTTCTCTTGTTGCAGAGCACGGGCTCTAGGCGCGTGGGCTTCAGTAGTCGTGGCTTGCAGGCTCTAGAGCACAGGCTCAGTAGTTGTGGCGCACGGGCTTAGTTGCTCCGCAGCATGTGGGATCTTCCTCGACCAGGGCTCAAACCTATGTCCCTTGTATTGGCAGGCGGATTCTTAACCACTGAGCCACCAGGGAAGCCCCTCTCTCTTTCTTTTATTTTCTGTCTTCCTTTCTTCCTTCCTTCCCTCCCTTCCTTCCTTCCTTTTTTCCTTCCTTCCTTCTTTCCTTTCTTTCTTTCTTTCTTTCCTTCCATTATTGCACTGGTTGGAACCTCCAGTACAATATTGAATTGCAGTGGTGAGAGTAGGCATGCTTGTCTTCTTGATCTAAGGGTGGAATGCATTCGGGCTTCCACATTTAAGTATGTTATCTGTAGGTTTTTGTAGATGCCTTTTATTAGATAGAGGAATTTCCTTCTATTCCTAGTTTGGTGACAGTTTTTTTGTTATTGTTGTTCGTTTGTTTGTTTGTTTGTTTGAATATGACGTAGAAATCCTTCTTCTAGGCATTTTCCCTACAGAAATGAAAATATATTCTCACACAAAATCTGAATGTTTGTAGCTGATTTATTTATGATTGCTAAAAACTTTAAATATGCCACATGCCCTTCAACTGATTAATGAATCACCAAACCGTGGAACATACAACCGTATTTCAGCAGACTTTAGAGTGGCACTCACAATCCCAACCTTCTGATAATGCCATTGAGTGTGGGTGGGGACTGTGTCTTTCTTCTAACACATAGAAAATGGCAGAGGTGATGAAATGTCACCTCTATGATTATGTTACATTATACACAACTCCATCTTGCAAGCTGACTCACTTTCCATCTCCTGCTGGCCATAAAAAGCAAGCTGCAGTGTTGTGAAATGCCTATAGAGTGGGCAACTGGCAGAGAATTTCCAGCAAGCTTTGTAACAAATTAACAGATTTTTTAACATTTAAGCCTCCTTTACATTCCCTGATCATTGTGCACTATTCTCTGACTATGCTGCTCTAGATTACGTTGGCTAATATTTGGGGGGTTCCACTATGGTGCAAGGCAACGAAATCTATAGCCAGCGGTGCAATACTTCTCTGATTGAGAGATACATGAATAAGCAGGAAAATGTGTTCACAGAACCGCATTCAAACGGCAACTGGAGACGAAGAGGCAGACGATACGCTAGGGCTGAGAGAGAGGGGTGGGAGAGATGAAGTGGGAGGACAACTCAACCCCCTGAACAGGGACCCTCTCCTCTCCTCCCTCACAGTACAGAGCCATGTCCAAGGATCCACCACTGGTCCCGGCCCATTGCCGACCACCTGCCTAAAGAACCCTTGGCCCCGCCTCTTTCGTTCCGATTCTCCCTCCTCAATAGGGCAGCAGGCCCGCCTCCTTCGCCAACATGGCGCCCCTTCCCCCTCCTCTCTGGCCCTAGGTTGGCCCTTTTGCCGCACCTGCGCACTAGCAAATGCCAGGCCATGTGGGCGGAGCGCCACTACGACGGGAACTGCCCGTGACCCCGCCCACCCCGGGACCAGGCCCGCCTCCGCACACACGCACTTCCCGCCACGCCTCCTCGCCCACCTCCGCGTAGCCTGGCTGAACCCAGTGAAGCGAGTGAGGCGCGATGGACGGCCGAGTGCAGCTGATCAAGGCCCTCCTGGCCC
>NW_020839683.1:0-5136 GCF_003676395.1 Aethalodelphis obliquidens | reverse complement strand
CTGCATCGGCAGGCGGGCTCTCAACCACTGCGCCACCAGGGAAGCCCAGTGCCAATATTTTAAAAAAGAAAAAAATCAGCCATGTCCTTGCTATATCTTAAATACTGTAAGAGGCCATATCTGAGAGTATACTTTAAAATATACAGTCAGGGGCTTCCCTGGTGGCGCAGTGGTTGAGAGTCCGCCTGCCGATGCAGGGGACGCGGGTTCATGCCCCGGTCTGGGAGGATCCCACATGCCGCGGAGCAGCTGGGCCCGTGAGCCATGGCCGCTGAGCCTGCGCGTCCGGAGCCTGTGCTCCGCAACGGGAGAGGCCACAGCAGTGAGAGGCCTGCATACCGCAAAAACGAACAAACAAACAAATAAAATATACAGTCAGTATAAAATAACTTTGTGCTTGGTTCGCAATGAAAAATGATGCATGTTTTATTTTTGTAACCAAGCTTGAATGTATCCTTACTATAAGCTTAAAAAAAAAAAATCTCAAGGAGGTTATAAAAAAAAAAAATCCCCCTTGGGCCTGAGCATTTTAACTTGTACGATACATCTTTTCTTTTTTTCAGTTAGCCATAACAGGCTGGAATGGCTGGTTAGAATACTGCATGTTATTTAAGCTAAAATTCAAGCCATCTACAAAAGACTTCTCGTGGAGGCCTCCATAGGCCACAAACACATCAAAGGCATTACTGTACTGGAGAGGACTGAGGTTAAGGGCGCTGTCACCTGGGAACATTCTATTGGTACTACTACCTTGACCCTGCATATTAGGAAAAATAAGTTTCTTGGCGTTAGGAGAAAGAGCGGAGGTTTTCTGCTGTTGCTGCTGCTGCGGTGGTGACGGCGGTGGCTGGGATGGCTGTTGCTGTGGCCGTGGCTTCTGCTGGCTACCCAGGCCCAGCCCATGCCGAGAGTGCACTGAGGAAGAGATGGCTTTCTGCTTCAAGAGGTCATTCACGTTCAAGCCGAGGTTGATAGGGGAAGTACGTGCAACCTTGTTGCTTCGGCCACTGTTCTTCATTTCGGTAGAGCCGAACTTGGTGGCAGCAAAAGTGGCAGTGGTAAAGGTTAAAGGCTGAGTGGACCGGGGCATGAAGGGAGGGCTTACAGCAGCACAGTGACCAAAGGGAGGAGATGGAGAGCTGGACGCTGATGAGGCTGGGTCACTTGTGGGCATAAAAACCGGGACCTGGGCTTCCCTGGTGGCGCAGCGGTTGAGAGGCCGCCTGCCGATGCAGGGGACACGGGTTCGTGCCCTGGTCCAGGAAGATCCCACATGCCGCGGAGCAGCTGGGCCCGTGAGCCATGGCCGCTGAGCCTGCGCGTCCAGAGCCTGCGCTCCGCAACGGGAGAGGCCACAACAGTGAGAGGCCCGCGTACCGCAAAAACAACAACAACAACAACAAAAAACCGGGGCCTCTGGGTTAAAGCTGTTTTTGAGCTCCTTTTCCAACTCACATCCATTTTCATTATTATCATCCACATAAAACACCTTCACTGGTCCCTTTTCACCAGTTTGGTAGGAAACCTCAAATGGGTCGATCCAAACACTGGGATCCTACGGCAGATTGCCACGAACACCATCAGTGCCCAAACCACTCTCTTTGGAGGCTTGTTCAATCACTGGGTCCACTTTCTCCCCTGCGTGTATACATCTAAACCCTGATCCTTCGTATGGCTTTTCAGGATACCAGTGCCCTTCATATTTCTTCTTAAGAAATCTTCCAAGCTCTTCACTAAAACTGTTGACACGTCTCCTGGGAGGGGGCTGCTTCCACCACAGACCCGGCAGCTGGGCACGGGCACGGGAGGGTAGGCGGCGGTGAGCCGGCCGGGCCGAGGGCACGCCGACGCCGCCAGGCGGCGCTCGCCGCTCCTGGCTTGGGGTGGCGAGGACGGGGTCAGGGGAGCGCGCTCACTTCTCCGCACAGCCCGGTGCCCGGCCCAGCGTCCGCGTAGAGCGCCCACTCCGCGCCGCGCCGGGGCTTTCCTCCTTCTCCCCTACACTCATTCTTTAAAGACTAAACTTCTGGCCTCTGAGGAGGGGGAGGAAGGGGCTTTTTGTCTGACTGTGGGATCAGAGAAGCGATGTAGCTGTTTAACTCGGTGTATCATGTTCAACCAACAACAATTGCTTGGGTTACGGATTGGGTTCAAAGGCCCCCAACAAAACCTGACCAAGTGGTTTAGCAAGGTAAGTGTTGATTTTTAAAAAGAGTATAACACGAAATCTAGTGTGAGTGATCCAGGCTGGTGCAGCGGCGGTGCACCCCCTTTTCTGCCGTTCTCAGCATGTGACTTTCCTGTTTCTGGCATCCTTCTGGGCACTTTGATCACTACTGGGCAGGAGGAATGGGGAAGGGCAAAGGGGAAAGCTCATGCCTACTAGGTTTGTCCCCTTAACTCAAGAAAGCATCCTTAGAAGTCCCCAAGTGGACTTTTCATTGGCCAGAAATGGGTCCCATGGCTGCCCCTAGGGGCAGGAGTCTCAGGGTGGAGTTTTGTTTGTTTGTTTGTTTTCAGATGACCTTTATTTCATTCAAAAAGGAGTTTTTATTTTTAACAGGGCACCCTGTATCCCTGAATAAAACCAAGTTCTCTGGGAAGGAAAGAAGGGTGACAGGATACTAGGTAGACAACCCGAAGCTACTGTCACCCCTGTCTCCCCACCTTTGGTAATTCCTGTGCTCCAAGTACGGAGCTTCTCAGGGCTTCACCTGAGTAAATTGATTCACCTCTAGGTAGATTGTAACTTCCTTTCATCTGCCGTTTGCTTTCCATCTTCCAAAGTGACCTCTTTTACCTGCCAGGGCCTTCTCTCCATTTCTCCCTGTCCTTGTGGCTAATATACTTTTTTTTTTTTTTTTTTTTGCGGTACGCGGGCCTCTCACCGCTGTGGCCTCTCCCGTTGCGGAGCACGGGCTCCGGACGCGCAGGCTCAGCGGCCGTGGCCCACGGGTCCAGCCGCTCCGCGTCATGTGGGATCCTCCCAGACCGGGGCACGAACCCGTGTCCCCTGAATCGGCAGGTGGACTCTCAACCACTGCGCCACCAGGGAAGCCCTAATATACTTTTTAACATCGTCTGTTATCATTTTAGTAGGATTTGGAAGGGAGGGATGACCAATTTGTGTGACTGATGACACCATTTGAAGTCAGAGGTTGCCTAGAGCTCCAAGGAGGTGATTCTAAACACAGTGGCTCTTGGTTTTCTAGGAGGAGAGGAAGTGGGAGGGCTCCCAGGGGCAGAGTGAGGAAGTGGGACCAGAGCAGGAGGAAGTGGGCGGGGCAGGGTGGGGCGAGTTAGCTGGACAGACAGAGAAAGGGATTGAAGGAGAGGGAGGGAAGGAGGAAGAGAAGAAGGAACGGAAGGAACAACTAACATTTCCTGAAGGTACGCGAGGAGGCGCCACCAGCGCACTGCTTTACAACCTTCATCTCTTCTAACCTCAGCCACTCTGCGGACAACCCAACTCCCCCCTGGTCTTTGGCCGTAGTGGCCAGAGTGTGTCTGTTTCATCCTCTTGTCTATGGCTTTAGGTCCTCCCAGGGTCACTGGGTAGCAACTCCCCAGCTCCACCACTCTCAGCCACGTGGGGAAAAGGCTTTCCCACAGGTCCCACTGGGGCAGAGTGGGAATCGGTGAGCTCCCTCCAGCCCTTCTAGGGTGTGCAGAAGTCTTGGGGGGGACTTCCCTAGTGGTCCAGTGGCTAAGACTCTGTGCTCCCAATGCAGGGAGCCTGGGTTCGATCCCTGCTCCGGGAACTAGGTCCCGCATGCCACAACTAAAGATCCTGCATGCCGCAATGAAGATTCCACACGCAGCAGTGAGACCCTGTGTGCCACAGCTGAGAACTGGCGCAGCCACTAAAAACAAAACAAAACACAGAAACGTCTTGGGGCTTGCTGCCCGCCCCCCCAGGACCTTCATACAGGAAATGGGACTCAGACCTCTCTATTCTGAGATTCCCGAACTCATTTAGGAGTTCGAGTACCCCTGACTCCAGGAGATGAATTTGTTGAGAAACAGGTCATGAGGCGGTTTTTAGGACTTCCACGTAAACATGTCCTGTGATTGTGCTTAGAAGATCTTAGATCTAGCTTTCTCCTCTTCCCTGCTGACCAGAGGATTTTTAATCAGTCAGGATGGGAAATGTGTGAGTGCAGATAGATTCTGCCTGCGGTTGGATTCCTAGAGATAGTTTTTCTTTATATCTGGACTGTGGTTTTTAAACTCAAAAGCCAAAAATGTGAGGTCTGCAAGTCTCATTGGTAGTGCAGTCATGCTATAAAGAGAAATACGGGAGAGGGAAAGAAGGCACATGAATCTATTCCACGCTGTACAGTTAAAAAAAAAAGATACAGAAGAATTTAAAGCGAAAAGTAATAGTTTTCTGTCCCCCTGCCCCCTCCCCTTCTCCAGTCCCTGGCATTACTGCCAGGAGGCAACCCTTTAAAAGTTTTCTTTATTTTACTTTATTTTTATTGAAGTATAGTTGATTCAAAATATTATGCTAGTTTCAGATGTACAGCAAAGTGATTCCACTATATATAATACATATATATGTAAATTCTTCTTCAGATTCTTTTCCATTACAGGTTATTACAAGATATTGGATATAGTTTCCTGTGCTCTGCAGTAGGACCTTGTTGTTTATCTAATTTATATCTGTTTTGTGTCTGTTAATCCCATACTCCTAATTTATCCCTCTCTCCCCTTCCCCCTTTGGTAACCATAGATTTGTTCTCCATGTCGGTGAGCCTGTTTCTGTTTTGTAAATAAGTTCACTTGTATTGTACTTCGGATTCCACATGTAAGTGATATCATATAATATTTGCCTTTTCTGACTTAGTTCACTTAGTATGATGATCTCTAGGTCCATCCAAGTTGCTGCAAATGGCATTATTTCATTCTTTTTTTTTTTTTTTTTGCGGTACGCGGGCCTCTCACTGTTGTGGCCTCTCCCGTCGCGGAGCACAGGCTCCGGACGCGCAGGCTCAGCGGCCATGGCTCACGGGCCCAGCCGCTCCGCAGCATGTGGGATATTCCCGGACCAGGGCATGAACCCGTGTGCCCTGCATCGGCAGGCGGACTCTCAACCACTGCGCCACCAGGGAAGCCCTATTTCATTCTTTTTTA
>NW_020839682.1:0-5142 GCF_003676395.1 Aethalodelphis obliquidens | reverse complement strand
CCTGGTGTGTCCCAGTCCCATCCCCTGCATCTGCTTTAACAGAGGCCAACAGCCCATCCCCATGGCAGCCTGGGGTCCCTGCTCTTCCTCCCACATGGACGGGCCTCAGGCCTCTTTTCCAGCTTATGGTCTCTTTCTTCAGGAGCACATGAAGCCCAGGAGGCCTAGACTCTAACGGAGCATCCTGACTGCTTCCTTTAGTACCGATCCAGAGGGGGAAGTGGCTTGGAGGGACCAAGTCCACCTCAGGAGTCTGTGGCAGGGGAGGAGGGGACAGGGCAGGGGTATCAGCAGAGTGACCTTTCCAAACTCAGCCTTGCCTGTTGGAAGGTGATGCGCCCTCACCAGGGACCCCTTAGGTGCCAGCAGTACCGCCAGTCACATTGGCGGTGCTGGATTCACAGGTGCGCAGCCATGGGTGCTCCCGCCTCACCACGGACGGTCAAGGCAGGGCCCTTGCTGAGTCCGCCGAGGTCTGCATGCCTGAGACAGAGATGAGCACATTGAAAGCCAGGCCCTACCCATGGGACCAGCAAAGCAGCATCCTCCACACCCGCTGAATGCGGGACAGAGAAGCGTTGACCAAGGCCAGTCAGTGTCAAAAACACAGGCAGAGAGGTCACCACAGGGCCACTTGTGTCCTCTGTGGTCCAGGCAGGTCTCCACAGGGCAGAATGGCACCAGGACAGCTGATCTGTTTTGCAGCAGTCAACCCTCATTCCTCCTCAACCCCCTTTACTGTTTTTTTTCAGAAATGAAATTCGTGATGGTCTTAGCAGACTTCAGAATATAGTACCTAGTGGAGCCACACACATGCAGGAAGGATTTAAAAAGGTACAGATCCTACAGCTCTGAGAATTTATTCTGCTTTACCCAGTTCTTCGAGTATTATTGGGTCATCTCACTGCCCTCCACCAATTTCCTTCATTTTGTTGCAGGCAAATGAGCAGATTCAACGAGCTAACTCAGGAGGTAAGCTGCCTGCTGGTGTCACTGTGCTCAGGTGGGACAGAACCAGGTGCGGGCCTCAGCGAGGGCTGGTGCAGACCCACCTTGGCCAATCCTAGCGCTGACCTTGGAGCGAGTCCCTTGTCCTCTCTGTGCTGCAGGTTCCTCCTCTGTGCAGTGAGGATTAAAACCACCCCCAGGGATGCTTCCAAGAACCACATGGCTTCATGCATTACATTCCGGGTTCTTACTAGATATCAAGTGCTTGACCTACGGTTGGGCTGCATGAAAAAGAAAAGAGAACTTCCAGGGATGGCGAGCAGACGGGGTTCAGTTTAGGGAACAGAGACCTTGGTGTCCCCCTGGCTGCCCACACTTTGTCCACCACAGCTCTGGCTCTGCCTCCTTTCCCTTGAGCCTCTTCCCTCCGGTTGACTCTCGTCCTGTGACTGTGCCTCCGCCAGTGGAAATGGCTGTACTTGGCCCAGACCACCTGCATCGAGACTGTAGGGTTGCAGCCCTTGTCAGGAAGGATGCATGGGCTGCTGGGGAAAGGTGGGGAGCTGGGCGGGGGCTGCTGCCCAAGCACCTTGACAGTCATTCTGGCTGCTCCTCCCTGCGCTCACCTGAGAGGCTTGTCCCCGTCCAGTGAAGTAGCTGCAGTTGCCTTTCAGGGCAAAGGCCGTGCCACCTGCCCATAGTGAAGGTCCACTAGGAAGGGCTCTGATCCGGTCTCAGGCTCCTTGTCTGTCAAGTGGGTCCTGGGCTGAGGCCCCTTCTCCCTCCAGGCGCTCTGGGTGTTGGGTACTCGGGTCAGGGTGGCCTCTCCCCAGGAGGAGGAGGTGTGGGAGCAGTGCTGTGGGCCTGGCAGCCTGAGGCAGGTCACTCCAGGTGCCTTGCTGACCAGGCCACTCCCTGCTTCTTCTGCAGACAAGAAAGCTACCAGCCTAGTCTATGCTCTGACCGCTGGACCACTGCTGCCATCGACATTACGGAATGCTAAGAATGAAGTGAGTCTAGTCCATCATTAACAGCTTTGTGCCTCATGTATTTGTGTATTTTATACTAAATATCTTTCTTCTGTTAGGTCAGCAGGCTTCGGAATATGAAGACCAAGGTTTACTGCCTGGGTGTAAAAGACTATCAGAGAGACCAGGTAATTCAGAACAGGTAACCAGGTGCCACTCTTGAGCCCAGTTGGAGAACGCTTTCAAAGGCAGCTGTCCCAGGGTTCCCCAGAGGATGGTCCTCTACCCATCCCAAGTGTCTGGACAACAGGTAGTCACAGCAGATGAACAGCCAGTATTGTATGAAGCTACACACCATCGATGTGGACAGAGGAGCTTTCTGCTTGCCAAGGGTGGGCTGCTGGCCGATGCCAGGGTGTGGCCATTGGAGTCCAACACGGAAAGAGGCAAGAGCCTGTCTTCTCGGATGGGATCTGCTGTGTCCTCAAGCCCTGGCTGTGTGCCCACCATCTCCTCTTCCTTGTAGCTGATTCAGATTGTAGAAGGAAAGACCCACATGTATGATGTACCCAAATCCAGTGATGAGGAAGGCTTTATTGTATCGGTGAGTGTGGGCTCAATGTGAAAGGCGGAGGGGGGCTTCTCACCACGGCCACGCCTGTCTCGCCCTGACCCTGCCACCCATCTGTCTGTTCCAGCTCGTGGGAAATTCCTGTAAGGAAGTTATGGGTGGGAAAACATTCTATGCCTGTGTAAGAGGTACGTGCTGGAATCACTGTTCTAGACTGAATGGCGTTTGTGCATGTGTGGAGTGAATGTGCCAGAGTGTGTCCGTTTGAGGGTGGTGTGTGTGTGTGTTTGGTGTGTGAAGTTGTGTGTGTGTGTGTGTGTGCGTGTGTGCGTGTGTGGATATGTTATCGTGCGTTAAGTATGTAAGTAAGTGTGTGTTTGTATGAGGCATGTCTGCCACAGACTGTGGTGTGGATATTGTGTGTAATTACATTTTCTTCCAGTTTTATTGAGATATACTTGACATACAGCTCTGTGTAAATTGAAGGTATACCACAAAATGACTTGACATACATATGTTAGGAAATAATTACCCCAGGAAGTTGAGTATAATCGCGTTTTTAAAACTCAAAACCAGGGCTTCCCTGGTGGCGCAGTGGTTGAGAGTCCGCCTGCCGATGCTGGGGACACGGGTTCGTGTCCCGGTCTGGGAAGATCCCACATGCCGCGGAGCGGCTGGGCCCGTGAGCCATGGCCGCTGAGCCTGCGCGTCCGGAGCCTGTGCTCCGCAATGGGAGAGGCCACAGCAGTGAGAGGCCCGCATACCACAAAAAAACAAAACAAAACAAAAAAACCCCTCAAAACCAAAAGCTTTATTTAGACATAAGAAAAATAAAGCACAGAGTGCCTCATCCTGTTAAGAAAAAAAAGAAATAAGAAAGGATGCTTCTAAACCCTGAACAGAGCACTAGCAAATGAAATCCAACAATATATGAAAAGAACAACACCTCAACACTAATTAAGGATCACCTCAGAAATGCAAGTCTGATTCAGTATTTAAAATATCAGTGTAGGGACTTCCCTGGTGGGCCGGTGGGTAAGACTCTGCACTCCCAACACAAAGGGCCCGGGTTTGATCCCTGGTCGGGGAACTAGATCACACATGCATGCCACAACTAAGGAGTCTGCGTGCCACAGAGAAGATCCCGCGTGCTGCAACTAAGACCCGGTGCAGCCAAAATAAGTAAATAAATAAATAAATATTTAAAATAAATAATTAAAATTAAAAAATAAAATATCAGTGTAATTTAGCACATTAGCAAAATGGAGAAGGAAAACATGATTATTTCAACAGATGAAAGAAAGAACGGGACAAAGTTCAAGTTCAGCATCATAAGAGGAACACAGCCTGACAAAGGCATCTGCACAAATTCTCACAGCCAATGCTACACCCAGTGGTTCAACGGGGTCGGCCTCTCCCTGAGATCTGGAACGTGACAAGGATGCCCTCTCTCCCCCCGGAAGGGTCCCTGCATCAGTGTGGGGAGGATCCTGTGCAGTTGCTTTTCTGATAGAAGCCCTCTCTCTCAGTGAGCTCTGTGTGTGCTGGCTCATGAGTCCACATCACTGGGATTTGTGGAGCTGAGGTGGGTGGATAAGCACACGCTCCCACTGGTAACAGCACACAGCTGGATGCAGCTGGACGCAGACCCAGGAAGCTGGGCCTGGCCATGGTGTTCTGAACTGCAAGGTTACAGTGCAACAGGCCATGGGGTCACACAGAGCAGTGTTTATATCCGAGCTCTGCTGCCCATGGGCACGAAACCGGTGCAAAATGCTGAGTACCTGTGAGCTCCACTTTTGTCGCCAAGAAGTAGAAACAGCAACACCCACTATCAGGTCTGCAGTGAGACGTAGATGCAGTGGAGCTCACAGGGACTGGCACAGGATCTAGAAGCCGGTGGCCCTCACCAACAGGAGCTGCCACTAACACTCCCATCACTGACCCCTGGTGCTGCCCCCACCCCCGAGCTGAGCCCAGGATGAAAGCGTGTCCAGCTGAGCCCGCTGTGGGTGGCAGCTGTGTGACTCCTCCTGAATCCCACACTGTGACCGGCAGTGCCGAGTGGGGACATGGGTCACTGCTTCTCTGGTGTCACGTCTGAGCCGTGCAGCACCCTGACAGCTTCAATTCTCTGATTGTGTCCCTGGGACATACACAGGCCTGTCAAACCACAGGGGAAGATGCCCATTGTCATTCACGCCCTGTGGTGGCCCAGCTGAGGTGACAGGTGCCCACCGCACACCCTCTGCAGGCGTGGCCCAGCACTGCTGCTCTGACCTTTACAGCTGCTGTCATCTTGTCAAAAGCTGCCACACAGCATGACTGTCACTTGGAGGGAAAGCTCAAGGCAGGAACCTGGGCCCCAAATAAAGTAGAAGAAGCTGTTCATCAGGCTGTCGTTCTGAATAAGTCAGTGGGCCGGGTGTGGGGAAGCCGGGAGTGGGGAGCATGAGGCACGTGGCCTCTTCAGCCTCTCGGCCTCCCTCCAGGACTAGGCAGAGGCCTCTGCTGGCCTCCCTGCCTCCAGACCTGTGCTCCAGCCATCCTCTGCACAGGGCCTGAGGGACAGAGAAGACCACTTCCCTACCCCAGCCTGACCATGGAAGCTGAGGCCCCTGAGCCAGACAACCAGACCCTCCAAGGTCCAACCTC
>NW_020839681.1:0-5142 GCF_003676395.1 Aethalodelphis obliquidens | reverse complement strand
ATGTGCCCGTCCAAACCCCTACAACTATTCTCTCATTGGTTCCCCCTCTTCCCGTTCATCCTCCTCACAATTTGCAAAATGTGTGAAACAGAAGTTGAAATGTGCTGATTCTCCAAGTGGGGAGATTCTAAGTAACGTGGCTGGAATGGTGAACAGGAGCACCAGGAGAGGATAAATGAGGTGCATTTTAGACACATCTCCCGATCACATGGTGTACAGTCCTCTGGGTTTTCCATGCATGTTTTAGCTGTAGGAAGATCCCTTGAACCTGCAGATTTGGGACCCATTGAATGGGTACCAGGTAGTATTACTTTAAAGGGTGTGCATTTCCTCACCCAACCTCACATTTCTCTTAGCGCAAACAGTTTCCAGCCTTATGTCTCATCCTGCTGTGGGTCTAGATGTGTTCAATCCATGTTGCATCACCGTCCCTGAGGAAAAGTTGTAAGAGGTTTTCTCTGTCTCTCTGTCGTTTATTTTTTTCAATTTATTACTATATTGGTTACAGCTGATTTTCAAAGCTCTGTTTCTTGCTGCTGTACATCCACTTGATTCACGTACAGAGAGACATCAGTAAATTCTTTTTCAGATTCTTACCAGTCGTATATATTCTTTTCCGGTGACTTGAGTGTGCTGAGTGCAGTTCTTTTAGCTACCGTGTAGGCCTTGTTGATTATCAGTTTGGTATTTGGAATGGTATCTTTGCTAATTTCAACCTCCTGGATGATGCCTCACCCCTCCCCACCTTTCCCGTTTAGCAGCCTTATGCGTGTTTTCTACATATTTGACTATGTTTTTGTTTTGTAATTTATTTCATGTGTAGCCATTTTGGATTCCACCTTTAAGTGATATCTTATGATATGTGTCTTTTTCTTTTTGAATTCTGTCACTTAGAATGATCATACGTAACTCCTCCGGAGTTGTTACAACTGGCCATATTTCATTGATTTCCAGGCTGAATAATATTCCACTCTACCTAAGTACCACATCTCTATCCATTTTTTCCCTCCAGAGACATTTAAGTTATATCCTAGTCGAGGATCTTTTAAACAGAGAGGGGGTAAACATTGGGGTGCCTGTGTCCTCTCGATTTTTGTTTTTCCCAAGATATACGCCCATGAGTGCAAGTGCCCTATGCTCTGTAGCTCATTTTTTAGATGCTTTAGTAAACACAATGCACTTCTCCAGAATGGCCGTTGGCAATATACATTTCCACTATAAGTCTCACAGGGCTCCCTCTTCTCGTTGCCCTGTCCTGCATTTCTGTTGTTTACGCTTTATGAGGATGGCTCTTCTGACTGATGCGAAGTGATATCTTTTGTAGTATTGACTTCCAGTGCCCACCTGTTTGGTTGGCTAAAAAAGTGTATGTCCTTTTCTTGAATATATACAGAAAAAAATGCATACACCCTTTCTGGCCAACTGCAATGTTGGCAATGTTCAGCTCCTTTTCTTGTGCTTAATGGCGAGTCCTTTCTACCTCCTCAAATCCCTTTCCTGCCATTCTCCCTTGCTTACAAGTCCTTTTCTCTGACTTTCCTCAAGACATTTTTCAGTGATGGATATTTTCAACTCTGCAGTTTTGTGAATTTTACTGCCCCTGAGTTCCATTGTTCAACTTGTGTTTATGGGAACTGGCCACAAAGCAGTTGGATTTCCTCAAGCCCTATACTGTTTCCATGGGTAACCCTAGCCTTTGGTCAATTCGTCTTCCTGATTGGAAATTAGAGTGACATGTGCCTGTCTGAACACCTAGGACTTGTCTCTCATTGCTCCTCATCCTTCCGCTTCATCCTCTGGACAAATTCCAAACTGTACGCAACAGGATGTTGACAGTGCTGACATCTCCAAGTGGGGAGACTGTTAGTAAAGACGCTGGAGGGGTGAACCCGAGCACCAGGAGATGAGGAGATGAGATGCCTTTTCCAAACTCTTCCCGATCAGACGGTATACCATCCTCTGGGTGTGACAGACATGTTTTAGCAGTAGGAAGAGTCCCATTCATGTAAGGAGAACACCAGGGCTTTTTCAAAATCAGTGTCTCCCCGAAACCCAAACTGGGGAATTTTTTAAGCTACGGCTACACATATGTTCATTAAGGGCCTTGGGAAGTAGGCAGAGTCCAAACTTTAGATGATTGAAGTCTTCAGGGTCAGAAGCACTCACCACCAGCTTCCCTTAGGCTACACTTTAACTGTCATTGATAGATGATGTCCATAAAAATATCTATTCTTTTTCAGATTATTTCCCCTTATAGGTTATTGCAAAATGTTGAGTGTAGTTCCCTGTGCTATACAGTAGTTCCTTGTTGATGATCTATTTTATACATAGCAGTGTGTATGTGTTAATCCCAAACTGTTAATTTATCCCTCCTCCCACCTTTCCCCTTTGGTAATAATAAATTATAAGATTTTATACTTCTCAGAAATGGGGGAGCTGAAAGAGAGGTATCATTTTCAATGGAAAAGCATTTAAAACAAGATTGAAGGTTTAACCAAGATTATTAGATGTACATCCTTGGAAAGAAATCACTTCATTTCTCTAATATTGACCTGACAAATAAGACAAACCTTTTCACTGAACTTGCTTATAATAAATGATGGAAATATCAAATGGAAGTGTTAGAAACATCTTATTTTACCCGAGCCTTATACACTGTTCTATGTTAACTACAGTTTGGCTCACACATCTGTTCATTGAGGTTACAATAGTCTCAATTTCTGTTACTGATCCTCCAGAGTGGACCCCAACAAGTGTCCCCCTGCCCAGTGTCATTGGGGCCAACAGATCGAGACTGAGTTTGGTTCACAAGCAAAGGAAACTTTATATTTTGATCAGAGAATGGAGAGGTGAGAGCATGCACTACCCCGTGGGCTGTGGGCTGGGCTGCTGTGTAGAGATCCTGTCAGAGTCAGTGGGAGGGAGGGAGGCGGCGGAGCTCTCGAGGGCCGGGTTGGCTGTAGCTCAGGCTCTATATCGTGGAGTCTGCACTGGGCCCCAGGAGCTGAGGTGTCGACCCAGCCATTCTGCACTAGGAAATCTGGTCTGAAGTGCCGGGTGTGGAACCTCTGCATGCGGGACCCTAGGAGCACGTGAAATTAGACAAAGCACAAAGGATAAAAAAGGTTAGACTTGACTTTATTGCCCAGATTCTATTTTTATCTCCCAGGGATTTTTAATGGGCTTTGCTGGGGACAAACTCCTCCTCTGCCTTTTGTCCCGTTCCTCATTCTTGGAGTGCTGAGGGTGCAGACCCTTCTTCTGTAACTGCTGAGTGCTGAGTTGGGAGCCCTCATACCCTGGGGCGAGGGTCAGAGCTTCTCCCCAGCAGCCTCCCGGTGATGTTGATTGTCCCCAGGACCCCTGCCTCCCTGCTCGTCCACCTGAGCACCAGCATTGGAAGTGTTATAGATTCTAATGACCTTTAAGGGTCCAGGAAAGAGATGTGCAGAGACGCTGTGGGGGCCGGTTTCACCCCGCCCCACATTTGTTCGGCCACCTTAGGCTGACCGTTTCTGCCAGCCTAGATGCTCTGACCAGTAGTCTGCGCTTTCTTCAGTTAGGCCCCTGAATTAACGTACAAACAGCACCAGGTGTCAGAGCCCTGCCCGCTCAACTCCCAGACAGTCCAGGGTCAGTGGTGATCAAGGACCATGATGGCCACTGAGTCAACAGCCTTTTGAAGTAAACAGGAGTCCAGCCGGTCTTATTGGCCACCATCATCACGGTGTCTGTAGGCTTTTCTATGGTGACAGTGTGATATACGGTTCCCCCGCCAAGATTATTAGCTCCCCTCTGGGTGCAGTAAGTCCTGCAAGCAGTAGTCTACTCTTTTGGGACACACTCTTGTTGTTTTATGAGAGAAACTCCAGGTCAAGTGATGTTCACACGAGTCGTCATGGTGCCCTGTTGCCCCCGGTTATCTCTCTGGATGTTGGAGTTGGAGGGCCTCCTCACTCAAGGTCGGTGTGCCCACGGAGCGAACCCTGCAACTTCAGGGCATGGTTGGTGGTTAGGATCACCACGTGGGGTCGTTTTCCCTTAGGAGGGAGGTGGCCTTTTGGGCTGCTGATTTCCAGGTTTTTAGATACCGCCAGTATCTTGGCCAGATGTGGCAGTGGGCCAAGCCCCTTGGTGACCGTAGTTTATCCTACCTGGATGGCATTCTTGCATTGTTCCATTTCAAGTGGTCCCAGTTTTTGCACTAATTCTCCAATGGCGATTCACCTTTCACCAGGAATGTAAAGGTCAAAGGGTTTAGCTAAATTAGGGAGTTCCAGGGCAAGGGTCTGAATTGACTGCTCTTTCCATTCTTGAAAGGCCACTTCTGGATTCTATTCCAAAGGATCATCATCTTTTCCTTTCAGTGTTTCATATAGAGGCCCAGCTAGTAGACTGTAGTTAGGGATCCAGAAGCAGCAAACCCTGGCCTCCCCAGGAACCCCTAAGCTGTCTTCTAGTTTTAGAAAGGGGTAAGGCTGAAAATGGTTTCTTCCCTTTCCTGGGATGGGCTTCTCCGAGCTTCTGTGAGAATGAAGCCCAGGCAGGTCACTGCAGTCTGTGATATTTGAGCTTTTTCTTGGACAACTTCTATCCTTTATTGGCTTGGTAGTTCAGAGGCCTCCTTAGTAGGGCTGGCGATCAGAATGTCGTCTGCATATTGAAGAAGGGTTTCCTTTTCCAGAGGTAGAACTTTTAGGTCTTTAGCTAAGCTTTCCCCAAAGATGGTGTGGGAATTTTTGCACCCTTGGGGCCAGACGGCCCGGAAGTATTGTTTTAGTTGTATGTTGAGTCCTGCCACTCACAAGCCAAAATTTCTTGTGACTGTGGGACTAATGGAATACAAAAGAAGGCATCATTGAAGACTAATACAGAATACCATGTCCTGGTGGTTGGTAGAATGACCAGCAGGGTGTAGGAATTAGGAGCAACTGGAGGTATATCCTCGGTGGCTTCACTGACTGTCCTGACATCCTTTACCAGGTCCCCAGCAGCCCATGGGGCTCTCGTGGTCAGACCAATCCCAGAATATGGAGCTCACCTGGGCAGGTACCCCACCCCCACCCCAGCCCACGGGGCTCTCGTGGTCAGGCCCCTCCCAGGATACAGAGCTACCCTTGCAGGTACCGTGGCAGGGCTGGG
>NW_020839680.1:0-5143 GCF_003676395.1 Aethalodelphis obliquidens | reverse complement strand
GGGAGGGAGGAGTGGAGGGTGGCAGGCAGGGGGTGGGGAGCAGTGGCCGCTGCTACAGCCTCGAATGTTGTGGCAAGGGTGCAACTCTTCCGCCAGGCTCTTTACTACGGATCCGCTGGGGGCGGGGGGAGCTGGGGATGGGGTCAGTGGGTGTGTGGGAAGGGTGAGGGGATGGGGGTGGGAGGTGGGGAGGGGGAGGGGGCAGGGTTAGGGTGGGGGTGTGGGTTGGGTTTGACTGGGTTGGATGGGAGGGTAGGGCTGGGATTAATGGGGTGGGTGGAGGGACATGAGCCAATCTCTAGGCACTGAGAATATCACCTACTTTAATTGCGCTTCTGGACTGATTTCAAGTCCAGTGTTGGGGTGATGACTTCAGGCTGAGGAGAGGACTGGGAAGACCAGGGAAGCCACCCAGAGAGGACAAAGGAGAGTAGCTGCAGGAAGGGAGGGAGGGAAAGGTCTGCCTGGCAGGAATCACAGAGGGACAGAAGGACCATGGGGCAAGGCTCTGCAGGGGGACAATGTCGTGGGCCTGCTATGAGGAGGGGTAAAGTAGGGAAAAAAAACAATGGCAGGTGTCAAGAAGGACCAGATTTTGACCAGTGATATTGTCCCAATGCCTGAGAGTCATTGAGGATGGTAGAAGACGTGTGGGATGTGTGTGTGAAAAGAACAATACGTGCAGACTGAGATTTGTGTCCTGTCGGGTGTCAGTAAGTAACTGCGGAAGGGATTGTGGTGGTTCTGAGAGTACTGACCAGTGTCAGAGTGGGGCCATTTGGGGATTCTGAAGAAGTGTCAATAGCAACCAATGGTAGGCTAGAGGTGGGCAAGGGAGAGTGGAGCCCAGGAGGTCACATTGGGCTTCCGCAGCAGGGATCATCATGGGGACAGGAGGGTGGATTTCACCCAAGGAGAAGCTGTGGGCAATGGCCCCAAGAGAGTTCCATGAAAACATCTGAACAGTGAGTAGCACTCTGCTCAATACAAAGAGAAATCAAGAAAATCCCCAAAGGAAAGCACAAGAGCACGCCGGGATAATGAGGCTGATAGGCTTGCCTGGGGGTCACGCATCCTCGGGTGAGAATCACTGGGTGGAAGGGGCAGGGTGGGCAGCTGGGCAGAGAGGTGAAGCATGAGCAGATAAGCCCAAGTCGGGCAGACGGAGGCATCAGAGTCAAGAGTGTCAGAAATAAGGGAAAAGGACCCAGACCAAGCAGACAGTGAGCAAATGGATGTAGCCAACAAAGGGCCTGGAATGAGAGGGGGCAGGTTAGGATTCACCATCCATGGTAGAGAGGGTGGGCAACAAGGTGGTGGTCCCTGAGCTGAGGACACCTGAGGAGTAGGGCTGAGAGAGATGGGAATGGCGACCAAAAGGAAGGTGGGTTGTGCAAATCTGAGCAGAGAGCTCTGGGCGAGATGTCCACAGTGAAGAAAGGGCAGACGGATGGGACAAAACATGGAGGAGTGCATCTGGGAGAGAGACGACTGCTGGAGAGGGAGGAGGAGAGAGGGAGGGCAGACAGCAGGACTCAGGGCTCTGTGCAGTTCGAGACCGAACGGGATGATGTCAGGCAGGAGGGAGGCAGAAGTCGAAGTACTGGAGTGGAAGGAAGAGGGGAGGAGGATCAGAGGGGGAGGCTCCCTGAGAGCTGTCAGAAGAGCATGCAACAAGGGGTGTGGAATGGAAGCATGAAAGGTTACAGGCAGCAAGCTTTACGAGGTCCCGGAGGAAAGTACAGCGTAGGTCCCTAGGACTGAGTGTGGGCTGGTGGGCAGAGTCTGTGGACTCAGTACTGTGTGTCTGAGGCAAAGAGGGTTGAACTGGGTTGAGCAGCAGGTGAGGATCAAGAAGGGAGCACTCAGCCGAGGAACACCTGAATCCAGTTGGGAGGTTCACAGCGGTAGCTGGAAGAACGTTACATGCTCAGGTAGGACAGGTTTTTACTGTGTTGCAGTAGAGAAGCAAAGCAGGAGAGACCTTGAAACCAGGAGGCCAGGTGAGCAGTCTCTGACAGGTGGGAGGATATAGAGAGAAGAGGGGATCCAACGGGCCAGATGAGTAAGAAACTGCGGGCGATGGCGCCCGGCAGCCAGGGCAGGAGAGGCTTGTTGAGAGGATCTGGGAACACACTGCATCAAGAGATGGATGACAAAGGGCTAGAAGGAGACAGTGGATGTGGAGAATCTAGGAACCGTGCTCCCAAAAGTGGGTCGAGGGCATGAGGAAGCCCATGCTGGAAGAGGCGCACCGCGAGGGTGAGGCAGGCGAGGAGCAGGGAGAGGTGGGTGAGGCCCGAGGAGGCTGAGATGGTAGAGGCAGTGGCTCTTTGGAAATTTGGAGACAGCCCTGTCAGCGTAGCGCATGGTGAAATGATGAAAGGTCAGAGAGCACCTAGAAGCAACGATTTTCTCCAAAATGGCAGGCCCAAAATGTAGCATGCTTTGGTGTGAATTCAGACAGCCTGGGTTCAGTACAGCATGCTGGGGACCAAGAAGCTGGCAATGGGGGAACATAAAGGCAGGTCAAAGAAGAAGGGAAAGATTGGGAAATGTGTCACATGACTGGCGGCTGGTAGAGGAAGTAGGATGAGATGTTGAAGAGGAAGCAGAGGGGCTCCTGGAGACAAGAGCAGGAGAAAAGGTGGATGAGGGGCCGAGCCAGTCCAGTGGCAGCCAGCGTGGAAAGAGAGAGACATTGGAGTCTTGGGCAGTCATGAAAGGTGTCTGCGGGATGCAAGTTGGGTCAGGGAAGTCGATGGGAAAAGAAAGGAACAGGTGGCAGTGAAGAGGGGAAAGAACATCATGGACATGCTCGGGGCTCAGAACAGGTAAAGGGGGCACTGCAGAGGACAGCAGGGCAGCCTGAAGGGCTCCCAATCTGGGACTTCGGGAGATCTCAGGAGGCAAGAAGGTTTTGTGCGGCACTGATGCCAGATGGTAGGAGCAAAGCAGAGCTGAGACACCATTGCCTGGGCCTTTGAAGACCCAAGGCCCTCAGAGCAAGGGGGAAAGGGCCACAACGACTGGTGACACAGAGGACAGGGCAGTGCTGTACCATCAGATAGACCCTGGACACAAACTACTAGCAGGTATCCTCAGGGACACTGGAAAGGACCAGGTGGAATCCAGTGTGCAGGTAGCAAGCCTGCTTAGAAATGGCACAGGAATGGGTGGGAACTAAGGTGGTAACAGCATTTGTCATCAATCACCAAATCCATTCTTCTGCTATTCATCAGGTGCTGAAGAATGGAGGTTAGCCAGTGGCAGAAAGACTCTGCGCAGGTAATCAGGGGAACAGCTGGGACCTGTGAAGCCAGTGGGGTATCAGAGGTCTAGTTTGAGAAGATAATGTGGGCAGGAAAGGACCATAAGGGGAGAGAGCAATGGGTGGGATGCTAAATGGTTGGAGGGTGAGGGACTCTTGTTTGGGAGGCTGGACCCAAACAACAGAGGGAGCAAGACCGAATGGGACGGGGGGCAATTGGAGGGTCTTAAGATCTGCACATGGGTGCTGTGAGGGGATCATGGCCTAGAGGGAAAGAGGGGTGTCTGGACATGTTATTGGGGAGTGGGAGAGCAAGGCGATGGGCAGGGGTGCATCCTCGGTCCAAAGGAAGAGAGATGGAAGCAGTAGAGGTGAGGGAAGGAGAAGACAGGGAAGTAGGGGCCTGGTGTAAACTCCCGTGGGCAACGGCTTGATTAAAAGGGAAGAGAGAAGAGGAAGGAAGGTGACACAGAGCAAGACTAAGGAAAAGGGAGCCTAAAGGGAAACGGTGGCCCAAGCCAGCGGAAGGACCAGACCAGTGACAGCCCATGATTTCAGGAGAGAATGTGGCAGGGCAGGGGATGAAAAGAGCGTGAGCTGTGAGAGCTGGTCACAGGAGGGAGCACCCCCTACGGAGAAGGGGTGACCCAATGCAACTCGATGACAGGCATCAGGGAGCACTAAGATGACATCACGGGCCCTAGAGAAGAGGGAGATGCTTTCCTTGGGCCAGAGAGGGAAAGGGAAGGAATGGGTCCCACGAGGAAAGGTCTTGGGAAGGAATGTCTAAATGGGGGCCTCAATACAGCACCAAGGGAGAGTCACCTGCCAGAGACCGACCAGGTGATAGAAGGTGCACAGGGGAGGATGGAGAGAGGAGAGAGGTGGAAGGAGGCAGGCTGGTTACCACTAAGAGGAGCAATGAGAAGAGGGAGGTGGCAGGTAGGAAACCAGGTAGATGTCAGAGGCTCTAACTGGAAGGAAGTGCAGAGTACTGGGGCCAGCCAGTGGGAGCAGAGACATGGGGAAGGAGGAGTGGGAAAGGGGTGGCAGGCAGGGGGCGGGGAGCAGGGACTGCTCTTACAGCCTCAAAGGTTGCAGCAAGGGTGGAACTTTTCAGCCAGGCTCTTTACTGTGGATCTGGCAGGGATGGGGTGAGAGCTTGGGGGATGGACTTTGGGACGGGGATCAGGATTGGGGTGCAGGTAGGGGTTGACTGGGTTGGGTGGGAGGGCAGGGTTGGGATCAGTGGGGATGGGGGGACGGGGGTTGGAGTCGGGACACATGAATCAAGCTCCAGGCACTGAGAAAGTCACCTACTTTAACTGAGCTTGTGGACTGATTACAAGTCCGGTGCTGGGGGTGATGAGCACGTTAAGAAGAGGGAGGGTGAGAGCACTGAAGCCGCCCAGAGAGGACAACGGAGAGCGGCTGCAGGAAGGCAGAAGGGAAACAGCTGTTTGGCAGGAAAGACGGATGGACATTATGACCGTAAGGGCCGGGGGTGTCACAGATCTGAAATGAGGAGGGATAAACTATTCAAAGGGACAAATGACAAGCACTGAGAAAGATGAGAATTAGACCAAAGATACTGTCACATGCCTGAGAGTCATGAAGCGCAGGGGATACAAGGGGTGGGTGGGGCTGCGGGCATGAAAAGAGACGGGAGAGGACAGTGCAGGAGAGCGTCTGGAAGAGAGATGACTGCCCCGAGGGGGTAGGGAGGGTGGACAGCAGGACCCAGGACTCTGTGCAGGTCCAGACTGAGGGCGGTGGTGTCGGGAGTGGGTCTGGCAGGGAGTGGGTCTGGCAGGTGCGGGGGCAAGAGGGTGGGAAGAAGGTGAGAGTGCTGCGGTGAAAGAAAAAGGTCGG
>NW_020839679.1:0-5143 GCF_003676395.1 Aethalodelphis obliquidens | reverse complement strand
GGGAGGGAGGAGTGGAGGGTGGCAGGCAGGGGGTGGGGAGCAGTGGCCGCTGCTACAGCCTCGAATGTTGTGGCAAGGGTGCAACTCTTCCGCCAGGCTCTTTACTACGGATCCGCTGGGGGCGGGGGGAGCTGGGGATGGGGTCAGTGGGTGTGTGGGAAGGGTGAGGGGATGGGGGTGGGAGGTGGGGAGGGGGAGGGGGCAGGGTTAGGGTGGGGGTGTGGGTTGGGTTTGACTGGGTTGGATGGGAGGGTAGGGCTGGGATTAATGGGGTGGGTGGAGGGACATGAGCCAATCTCTAGGCACTGAGAATATCACCTACTTTAATTGCGCTTCTGGACTGATTTCAAGTCCAGTGTTGGGGTGATGACTTCAGGCTGAGGAGAGGACTGGGAAGACCAGGGAAGCCACCCAGAGAGGACAAAGGAGAGTAGCTGCAGGAAGGGAGGGAGGGAAAGGTCTGCCTGGCAGGAATCACAGAGGGACAGAAGGACCATGGGGCAAGGCTCTGCAGGGGGACAATGTCGTGGGCCTGCTATGAGGAGGGGTAAAGTAGGGAAAAAAAACAATGGCAGGTGTCAAGAAGGACCAGATTTTGACCAGTGATATTGTCCCAATGCCTGAGAGTCATTGAGGATGGTAGAAGACGTGTGGGATGTGTGTGTGAAAAGAACAATACGTGCAGACTGAGATTTGTGTCCTGTCGGGTGTCAGTAAGTAACTGCGGAAGGGATTGTGGTGGTTCTGAGAGTACTGACCAGTGTCAGAGTGGGGCCATTTGGGGATTCTGAAGAAGTGTCAATAGCAACCAATGGTAGGCTAGAGGTGGGCAAGGGAGAGTGGAGCCCAGGAGGTCACATTGGGCTTCCGCAGCAGGGATCATCATGGGGACAGGAGGGTGGATTTCACCCAAGGAGAAGCTGTGGGCAATGGCCCCAAGAGAGTTCCATGAAAACATCTGAACAGTGAGTAGCACTCTGCTCAATACAAAGAGAAATCAAGAAAATCCCCAAAGGAAAGCACAAGAGCACGCCGGGATAATGAGGCTGATAGGCTTGCCTGGGGGTCACGCATCCTCGGGTGAGAATCACTGGGTGGAAGGGGCAGGGTGGGCAGCTGGGCAGAGAGGTGAAGCATGAGCAGATAAGCCCAAGTCGGGCAGACGGAGGCATCAGAGTCAAGAGTGTCAGAAATAAGGGAAAAGGACCCAGACCAAGCAGACAGTGAGCAAATGGATGTAGCCAACAAAGGGCCTGGAATGAGAGGGGGCAGGTTAGGATTCACCATCCATGGTAGAGAGGGTGGGCAACAAGGTGGTGGTCCCTGAGCTGAGGACACCTGAGGAGTAGGGCTGAGAGAGATGGGAATGGCGACCAAAAGGAAGGTGGGTTGTGCAAATCTGAGCAGAGAGCTCTGGGCGAGATGTCCACAGTGAAGAAAGGGCAGACGGATGGGACAAAACATGGAGGAGTGCATCTGGGAGAGAGACGACTGCTGGAGAGGGAGGAGGAGAGAGGGAGGGCAGACAGCAGGACTCAGGGCTCTGTGCAGTTCGAGACCGAACGGGATGATGTCAGGCAGGAGGGAGGCAGAAGTCGAAGTACTGGAGTGGAAGGAAGAGGGGAGGAGGATCAGAGGGGGAGGCTCCCTGAGAGCTGTCAGAAGAGCATGCAACAAGGGGTGTGGAATGGAAGCATGAAAGGTTACAGGCAGCAAGCTTTACGAGGTCCCGGAGGAAAGTACAGCGTAGGTCCCTAGGACTGAGTGTGGGCTGGTGGGCAGAGTCTGTGGACTCAGTACTGTGTGTCTGAGGCAAAGAGGGTTGAACTGGGTTGAGCAGCAGGTGAGGATCAAGAAGGGAGCACTCAGCCGAGGAACACCTGAATCCAGTTGGGAGGTTCACAGCGGTAGCTGGAAGAACGTTACATGCTCAGGTAGGACAGGTTTTTACTGTGTTGCAGTAGAGAAGCAAAGCAGGAGAGACCTTGAAACCAGGAGGCCAGGTGAGCAGTCTCTGACAGGTGGGAGGATATAGAGAGAAGAGGGGATCCAACGGGCCAGATGAGTAAGAAACTGCGGGCGATGGCGCCCGGCAGCCAGGGCAGGAGAGGCTTGTTGAGAGGATCTGGGAACACACTGCATCAAGAGATGGATGACAAAGGGCTAGAAGGAGACAGTGGATGTGGAGAATCTAGGAACCGTGCTCCCAAAAGTGGGTCGAGGGCATGAGGAAGCCCATGCTGGAAGAGGCGCACCGCGAGGGTGAGGCAGGCGAGGAGCAGGGAGAGGTGGGTGAGGCCCGAGGAGGCTGAGATGGTAGAGGCAGTGGCTCTTTGGAAATTTGGAGACAGCCCTGTCAGCGTAGCGCATGGTGAAATGATGAAAGGTCAGAGAGCACCTAGAAGCAACGATTTTCTCCAAAATGGCAGGCCCAAAATGTAGCATGCTTTGGTGTGAATTCAGACAGCCTGGGTTCAGTACAGCATGCTGGGGACCAAGAAGCTGGCAATGGGGGAACATAAAGGCAGGTCAAAGAAGAAGGGAAAGATTGGGAAATGTGTCACATGACTGGCGGCTGGTAGAGGAAGTAGGATGAGATGTTGAAGAGGAAGCAGAGGGGCTCCTGGAGACAAGAGCAGGAGAAAAGGTGGATGAGGGGCCGAGCCAGTCCAGTGGCAGCCAGCGTGGAAAGAGAGAGACATTGGAGTCTTGGGCAGTCATGAAAGGTGTCTGCGGGATGCAAGTTGGGTCAGGGAAGTCGATGGGAAAAGAAAGGAACAGGTGGCAGTGAAGAGGGGAAAGAACATCATGGACATGCTCGGGGCTCAGAACAGGTAAAGGGGGCACTGCAGAGGACAGCAGGGCAGCCTGAAGGGCTCCCAATCTGGGACTTCGGGAGATCTCAGGAGGCAAGAAGGTTTTGTGCGGCACTGATGCCAGATGGTAGGAGCAAAGCAGAGCTGAGACACCATTGCCTGGGCCTTTGAAGACCCAAGGCCCTCAGAGCAAGGGGGAAAGGGCCACAACGACTGGTGACACAGAGGACAGGGCAGTGCTGTACCATCAGATAGACCCTGGACACAAACTACTAGCAGGTATCCTCAGGGACACTGGAAAGGACCAGGTGGAATCCAGTGTGCAGGTAGCAAGCCTGCTTAGAAATGGCACAGGAATGGGTGGGAACTAAGGTGGTAACAGCATTTGTCATCAATCACCAAATCCATTCTTCTGCTATTCATCAGGTGCTGAAGAATGGAGGTTAGCCAGTGGCAGAAAGACTCTGCGCAGGTAATCAGGGGAACAGCTGGGACCTGTGAAGCCAGTGGGGTATCAGAGGTCTAGTTTGAGAAGATAATGTGGGCAGGAAAGGACCATAAGGGGAGAGAGCAATGGGTGGGATGCTAAATGGTTGGAGGGTGAGGGACTCTTGTTTGGGAGGCTGGACCCAAACAACAGAGGGAGCAAGACCGAATGGGACGGGGGGCAATTGGAGGGTCTTAAGATCTGCACATGGGTGCTGTGAGGGGATCATGGCCTAGAGGGAAAGAGGGGTGTCTGGACATGTTATTGGGGAGTGGGAGAGCAAGGCGATGGGCAGGGGTGCATCCTCGGTCCAAAGGAAGAGAGATGGAAGCAGTAGAGGTGAGGGAAGGAGAAGACAGGGAAGTAGGGGCCTGGTGTAAACTCCCGTGGGCAACGGCTTGATTAAAAGGGAAGAGAGAAGAGGAAGGAAGGTGACACAGAGCAAGACTAAGGAAAAGGGAGCCTAAAGGGAAACGGTGGCCCAAGCCAGCGGAAGGACCAGACCAGTGACAGCCCATGATTTCAGGAGAGAATGTGGCAGGGCAGGGGATGAAAAGAGCGTGAGCTGTGAGAGCTGGTCACAGGAGGGAGCACCCCCTACGGAGAAGGGGTGACCCAATGCAACTCGATGACAGGCATCAGGGAGCACTAAGATGACATCACGGGCCCTAGAGAAGAGGGAGATGCTTTCCTTGGGCCAGAGAGGGAAAGGGAAGGAATGGGTCCCACGAGGAAAGGTCTTGGGAAGGAATGTCTAAATGGGGGCCTCAATACAGCACCAAGGGAGAGTCACCTGCCAGAGACCGACCAGGTGATAGAAGGTGCACAGGGGAGGATGGAGAGAGGAGAGAGGTGGAAGGAGGCAGGCTGGTTACCACTAAGAGGAGCAATGAGAAGAGGGAGGTGGCAGGTAGGAAACCAGGTAGATGTCAGAGGCTCTAACTGGAAGGAAGTGCAGAGTACTGGGGCCAGCCAGTGGGAGCAGAGACATGGGGAAGGAGGAGTGGGAAAGGGGTGGCAGGCAGGGGGCGGGGAGCAGGGACTGCTCTTACAGCCTCAAAGGTTGCAGCAAGGGTGGAACTTTTCAGCCAGGCTCTTTACTGTGGATCTGGCAGGGATGGGGTGAGAGCTTGGGGGATGGACTTTGGGACGGGGATCAGGATTGGGGTGCAGGTAGGGGTTGACTGGGTTGGGTGGGAGGGCAGGGTTGGGATCAGTGGGGATGGGGGGACGGGGGTTGGAGTCGGGACACATGAATCAAGCTCCAGGCACTGAGAAAGTCACCTACTTTAACTGAGCTTGTGGACTGATTACAAGTCCGGTGCTGGGGGTGATGAGCACGTTAAGAAGAGGGAGGGTGAGAGCACTGAAGCCGCCCAGAGAGGACAACGGAGAGCGGCTGCAGGAAGGCAGAAGGGAAACAGCTGTTTGGCAGGAAAGACGGATGGACATTATGACCGTAAGGGCCGGGGGTGTCACAGATCTGAAATGAGGAGGGATAAACTATTCAAAGGGACAAATGACAAGCACTGAGAAAGATGAGAATTAGACCAAAGATACTGTCACATGCCTGAGAGTCATGAAGCGCAGGGGATACAAGGGGTGGGTGGGGCTGCGGGCATGAAAAGAGACGGGAGAGGACAGTGCAGGAGAGCGTCTGGAAGAGAGATGACTGCCCCGAGGGGGTAGGGAGGGTGGACAGCAGGACCCAGGACTCTGTGCAGGTCCAGACTGAGGGCGGTGGTGTCGGGAGTGGGTCTGGCAGGGAGTGGGTCTGGCAGGTGCGGGGGCAAGAGGGTGGGAAGAAGGTGAGAGTGCTGCGGTGAAAGAAAAAGGTCGG
>NW_020839678.1:0-5143 GCF_003676395.1 Aethalodelphis obliquidens | reverse complement strand
CCTGGTGTGTCCCAGTCCCATCCCCTGCATCTGCTTTAACAGAGGCCGACAGCCCATCCCCATGGCAGCCTGGGGTCCCTGCTCTTCCTCCCACATGGACGGGCCTCAGGCCTCTTTTCCAGCTTATGGTCTCTTTCTTCAGGAGCACATGAAGCCCAGGAGGCCTAGACTCTAACGGAGCATCCTGACTGCTTCCTTTAGTACCGATCCAGAGGGGGAAGTGGCTTGGAGGGACCAAGTCCACCTCAGGAGTCTGTGGCAGGGGAGGAGGGGACAGGGCAGGGGTATCAGCAGAGTGACCTTTCCAAACTCAGCCTTGCCTGTTGGAAGGTGATGCGCCCTCACCAGGGACCCCTTAGGTGCCAGCAGTACCGCCAGTCACATTGGCGGTGCTGGATTCACAGGTGCGCAGCCATGGGTGCTCCCGCCTCACCACGGACGGTCAAGGCAGGGCCCTTGCTGAGTCCGCCGAGGTCTGCATGCCTGAGACAGAGATGAGCACATTGAAAGCCAGGCCCTACCCATGGGACCAGCAAAGCAGCATCCTCCACACCCGCTGAATGCGGGACAGAGAAGCGTTGACCAAGGCCAGTCAGTGTCAAAAACACAGGCAGAGAGGTCACCACAGGGCCACTTGTGTCCTCTGTGGTCCAGGCAGGTCTCCACAGGGCAGAATGGCACCAGGACAGCTGATCTGTTTTGCAGCAGTCAACCCTCATTCCTCCTCAACCCCCTTTACTGTTTTTTTTCAGAAATGAAATTCGTGATGGTCTTAGCAGACTTCAGAATATAGTACCTAGTGGAGCCACACACATGCAGGAAGGATTTAAAAAGGTACAGATCCTACAGCTCTGAGAATTTATTCTGCTTTACCCAGTTCTTCGAGTATTATTGGGTCATCTCACTGCCCTCCACCAATTTCCTTCATTTTGTTGCAGGCAAATGAGCAGATTCAACGAGCTAACTCAGGAGGTAAGCTGCCTGCTGGTGTCACTGTGCTCAGGTGGGACAGAACCAGGTGCGGGCCTCAGCGAGGGCTGGTGCAGACCCACCTTGGCCAATCCTAGCGCTGACCTTGGAGCGAGTCCCTTGTCCTCTCTGTGCTGCAGGTTCCTCCTCTGTGCAGTGAGGATTAAAACCACCCCCAGGGATGCTTCCAAGAACCACATGGCTTCATGCATTACATTCCGGGTTCTTACTAGATATCAAGTGCTTGACCTACGGTTGGGCTGCATGAAAAAGAAAAGAGAACTTCCAGGGATGGCGAGCAGACGGGGTTCAGTTTAGGGAACAGAGACCTTGGTGTCCCCCTGGCTGCCCACACTTTGTCCACCACAGCTCTGGCTCTGCCTCCTTTCCCTTGAGCCTCTTCCCTCCGGTTGACTCTCATCCTGTGACTGTGCCTCCGCCAGTGGAAATGGCTGTACTTGGCCCAGACCACCTGCATCGAGACTGTAGGGTTGCAGCCCTTGTCAGGAAGGATGCATGGGCTGCTGGGGAAAGGTGGGGAGCTGGGCGGGGGCTGCTGCCCAAGCACCTTGACAGTCATTCTGGCTGCTCCTCCCTGCGCTCACCTGAGAGGCTTGTCCCCGTCCAGTGAAGTAGCTGCAGTTGCCTTTCAGGGCAAAGGCCGTGCCACCTGCCCATAGTGAAGGTCCACTAGGAAGGGCTCTGATCCGGTCTCAGGCTCCTTGTCTGTCAAGTGGGTCCTGGGCTGAGGCCCCTTCTCCCTCCAGGCGCTCTGGGTGTTGGGTACTCGGGTCAGGGTGGCCTCTCCCCAGGAGGAGGAGGTGTGGGAGCAGTGCTGTGGGCCTGGCAGCCTGAGGCAGGTCACTCCAGGTGCCTTGCTGACCAGGCCACTCCCTGCTTCTTCTGCAGACAAGAAAGCTACCAGCCTAGTCTATGCTCTGACCGCTGGACCACTGCTGCCATCGACATTACGGAATGCTAAGAATGAAGTGAGTCTAGTCCATCATTAACAGCTTTGTGCCTCATGTATTTGTGTATTTTATACTAAATATCTTTCTTCTGTTAGGTCAGCAGGCTTCGGAATATGAAGACCAAGGTTTACTGCCTGGGTGTAAAAGACTATCAGAGAGACCAGGTAATTCAGAACAGGTAACCAGGTGCCACTCTTGAGCCCAGTTGGAGAACGCTTTCAAAGGCAGCTGTCCCAGGGTTCCCCAGAGGATGGTCCTCTACCCATCCCAAGTGTCTGGACAACAGGTAGTCACAGCAGATGAACAGCCAGTATTGTATGAAGCTACACACCATCGATGTGGACAGAGGAGCTTTCTGCTTGCCAAGGGTGGGCTGCTGGCCGATGCCAGGGTGTGGCCATTGGAGTCCAACACGGAAAGAGGCAAGAGCCTGTCTTCTCGGATGGGATCTGCTGTGTCCTCAAGCCCTGGCTGTGTGCCCACCATCTCCTCTTCCTTGTAGCTGATTCAGATTGTAGAAGGAAAGACCCACATGTATGATGTACCCAAATCCAGTGATGAGGAAGGCTTTATTGTATCGGTGAGTGTGGGCTCAATGTGAAAGGCGGAGGGGGGCTTCTCACCACGGCCACGCCTGTCTCGCCCTGACCCTGCCACCCATCTGTCTGTTCCAGCTCGTGGGAAATTCCTGTAAGGAAGTTATGGGTGGGAAAACATTCTATGCCTGTGTAAGAGGTACGTGCTGGAATCACTGTTCTAGACTGAATGGCGTTTGTGCATGTGTGGAGTGAATGTGCCAGAGTGTGTCCGTTTGAGGGTGGTGTGTGTGTGTGTTTGGTGTGTGAAGTTGTGTGTGTGTGTGTGTGTGCGTGTGTGCGTGTGTGGATATGTTATCGTGCGTTAAGTATGTAAGTAAGTGTGTGTTTGTATGAGGCATGTCTGCCACAGACTGTGGTGTGGATATTGTGTGTAATTACATTTTCTTCCAGTTTTATTGAGATATACTTGACATACAGCTCTGTGTAAATTGAAGGTATACCACAAAATGACTTGACATACATATGTTAGGAAATAATTACCCCAGGAAGTTGAGTATAATCGCGTTTTTAAAACTCAAAACCAGGGCTTCCCTGGTGGCGCAGTGGTTGAGAGTCCGCCTGCCGATGCTGGGGACACGGGTTCGTGTCCCGGTCTGGGAAGATCCCACATGCCGCGGAGCGGCTGGGCCCGTGAGCCATGGCCGCTGAGCCTGCGCGTCCGGAGCCTGTGCTCCGCAATGGGAGAGGCCACAGCAGTGAGAGGCCCGCATACCACAAAAAAACAAAACAAAACAAAAAAACCCCTCAAAACCAAAAGCTTTATTTAGACATAAGAAAAATAAAGCACAGAGTGCCTCATCCTGTTAAGAAAAAAAAGAAATAAGAAAGGATGCTTCTAAACCCTGAACAGAGCACTAGCAAATGAAATCCAACAATATATGAAAAGAACAACACCTCAACACTAATTAAGGATCACCTCAGAAATGCAAGTCTGATTCAGTATTTAAAATATCAGTGTAGGGACTTCCCTGGTGGGCCGGTGGGTAAGACTCTGCACTCCCAACACAAAGGGCCCGGGTTTGATCCCTGGTCGGGGAACTAGATCACACATGCATGCCACAACTAAGGAGTCTGCGTGCCACAGAGAAGATCCCGCGTGCTGCAACTAAGACCCGGTGCAGCCAAAATAAGTAAATAAATAAATAAATATTTAAAATAAATAATTAAAATTAAAAAATAAAATATCAGTGTAATTTAGCACATTAGCAAAATGGAGAAGGAAAACATGATTATTTCAACAGATGAAAGAAAGAACGGGACAAAGTTCAAGTTCAGCATCATAAGAGGAACACAGCCTGACAAAGGCATCTGCACAAATTCTCACAGCCAATGCTACACCCAGTGGTTCAACGGGGTCGGCCTCTCCCTGAGATCTGGAACGTGACAAGGATGCCCTCTCTCCCCCCGGAAGGGTCCCTGCATCAGTGTGGGGAGGATCCTGTGCAGTTGCTTTTCTGATAGAAGCCCTCTCTCTCAGTGAGCTCTGTGTGTGCTGGCTCATGAGTCCACATCACTGGGATTTGTGGAGCTGAGGTGGGTGGATAAGCACACGCTCCCACTGGTAACAGCACACAGCTGGATGCAGCTGGACGCAGACCCAGGAAGCTGGGCCTGGCCATGGTGTTCTGAACTGCAAGGTTACAGTGCAACAGGCCATGGGGTCACACAGAGCAGTGTTTATATCCGAGCTCTGCTGCCCATGGGCACGAAACCGGTGCAAAATGCTGAGTACCTGTGAGCTCCACTTTTGTCGCCAAGAAGTAGAAACAGCAACACCCACTATCAGGTCTGCAGTGAGACGTAGATGCAGTGGAGCTCACAGGGACTGGCACAGGATCTAGAAGCCGGTGGCCCTCACCAACAGGAGCTGCCACTAACACTCCCATCACTGACCCCTGGTGCTGCCCCCACCCCCGAGCTGAGCCCAGGATGAAAGCGTGTCCAGCTGAGCCCGCTGTGGGTGGCAGCTGTGTGACTCCTCCTGAATCCCACACTGTGACCGGCAGTGCCGAGTGGGGACATGGGTCACTGCTTCTCTGGTGTCACGTCTGAGCCGTGCAGCACCCTGACAGCTTCAATTCTCTGATTGTGTCCCTGGGACATACACAGGCCTGTCAAACCACAGGGGAAGATGCCCATTGTCATTCACGCCCTGTGGTGGCCCAGCTGAGGTGACAGGTGCCCACCGCACACCCTCTGCAGGCGTGGCCCAGCACTGCTGCTCTGACCTTTACAGCTGCTGTCATCTTGTCAAAAGCTGCCACACAGCATGACTGTCACTTGGAGGGAAAGCTCAAGGCAGGAACCTGGGCCCCAAATAAAGTAGAAGAAGCTGTTCATCAGGCTGTCGTTCTGAATAAGTCAGTGGGCCGGGTGTGGGGAAGCCGGGAGTGGGGAGCGTGAGGCACGTGGCCTCTTCAGCCTCTCGGCCTCCCTCCAGGACTAGGCAGAGGCCTCTGCTGGCCTCCCTGCCTCCAGACCTGTGCTCCAGCCCATTCTCTGCACAGGACCCGAGGGACAGAGAAGACCACTTCCCTACCCCAGCCTGACCATGGAGGCTGAGGCCCCTGAGCCAGACAACCAGACCCTCCAAGGTCCAACCTC
>NW_020839677.1:0-5145 GCF_003676395.1 Aethalodelphis obliquidens | reverse complement strand
TTAATGTTGTCCCAGAGGTCAGAGACTGTCCTCAATTCTTTTCATTCTTTTTTCTTTATTCTACTCTGCAGTAGTTATTTCCACTACTGGACCTTCCGGGTCACTTATCTGTTCTTCTGCCTCAGTTATTCTGCTATTGATTCCTTCTAGAGAATTTTTAACTTCACTTACTGTGTTGTTCATCACTGTTTTTTCCTCCTTAGTTTTTCTAGGTCCTTGGTAAATGTTTCTTGTATTTTCTCCGTTCTATTTCTAAGACTTGGGATCATCTTTACTATCATTACTCTGAATTCTATTTCAGGTAGACCGCCTATTTCCTCTTCATTTGTTTGGTCTGGTGGATTTTTACTTTGCTCCTTCATCTGCTGTGTATTTCTCTGTCTTCTCATTTTGCTTAACTGCAGCCTGCAGGTTCATATTTCCCATTGTTTTTGGTGTCTGCCCCCAGTGGCTAAGGTTGGTTCAGTGGGTTATATAGTCTTCTTGGTGGAGGGGACTGGCGCCTGTGCCTGTGGCCTGGTGGATGAGGCTGGTTCTTTTTCTTTCTGGTGGGCAGGTCCGCATATGGTGGTGTGCTTTGGGGTGTCTGTGAACTTATTATGATTTTAGGCAGCCTCTCTGCTAATGGGTGGGGCTGTGTTCCTGACTTGCTAGTTGTTTGTCATAGGGTGTCCAGCACTGTAGCTTGCTGGCCGTTGAGTGGAGCTGGGTCTTAGCGTTGAGATGGGGATCTCTGGGAGCGCTTTCGCTATTTGATAGTACGTGGGACCAGGAGGTCTCTGGTGGTCCAATGTCCTGAACTCGGCTCTCCCACCTAAGAGGCTCAGGCCTGACACCTGGCCGGAGCACCAAGACCCTGTCAGACACTCGGCCAGGTACGTGGGGAGTTTCTTGCCTTTTGGGAAGTCTGAGGTATTCTGCCAGCGTTCACTAGGTGTTCTCTAGCAGTTGTTCCACATGTAGATGTATTCTTCATGTATTTGTGGGGAGGAAGGTGATCTCCACATCTTACTCCTCTGCCGTCTTGAAGGTCCCTCCTGTTGCTTGCCAATCTTGACTGCTTCCACAAAAACAAATGCTGCTGGGCCAAGGAGTTCTTTAGTATCCGGTTATTCAAGCCTGGCTGTCACCAGGGGATGCAGGCACACCAATCTCAAAGCAAAGACAGGAGACAGGAGCCCCAGATCACGCAAGTCAGAGGAACATGCTCTGTTGTCAGAGTTGTCTCTAAAATGAACCATCTCAGAAGTAGAAAAAGAAATGGGTATAGGGGCATCCCTGGTGGCGCAGTGGTTGAGAGTCCACCTGCCGATGCAGGGGACACGGGTTCGTGCCCTGGTCCGGGAAGATCCCACATGCCATGGAGCGGCTGGGCCCGTGAGCCATGGCCGCTGAGCCTGCGTGTTCGGAGCCTGTGCTCCACAACGGGAAAGGCCACAGCAGTGAGAGGCCCACGTACCGAAAAAAGAAAAAAAAGGAATGGGTATAGAAACTGTTGACAACCAACGCTTTTTTGGTCTACTGGGTACTTCAAAGAGGTTAATAAAAAGCAGTTAAGTCACCTTTACTTCTTTATAGTGAACACCAGTAAGGATGAAGCATGGAAATCTTACCTCGGTAATCCACTCCGGAATTTAATTTTACCACGACTGGTCGTCCGATGATTTGCTTCAGGAAGTCACTGGGTGTTTGCTTCCGCAGACTCATTTTAACAATCCTGATCAGAAATCTGAAAGGGAGAAATAAAGGTAAAGACAAAAGTTAATTATTCAACAAAAAAGCCTGGAAGCCCTTAATGTATTTATAGGAAATCAAGTGTCAAAGGACCACGTGCAAAGAGCCAACACTGCTCCACCACCACACCCAGAGCACGGCCACTAACGTGATTCCAGTTCTTACCTGGAGCCAGATACTAAACTAAGCATTTGACACACGTTACCTCATTAGGCCCACAAGAATCCTCAGACACAGCCTCACCACAGAAGAGTCCTGTGATTCCAGAGCCCCTGTTCTTAACCACTTGTCACCACTGTGTCCACAGTCAACATACCCACGACCACCATGACCACCGCCACCATTTACCCAACGTTCACTTCATGCTGAGCGCTCTGCTAAGATCCCTAGAAATACTGTCAAATTTAATCTTTACAAGAACCCTGGGAAGAAGGTCTTCATATCCCCATGAAATTAAAGGCTGCTGATGAAATTAAAGGCCCAGAAGGATGAAATTACGTGCCCACAAATGTGAGGGGATCAACATTCAAGTTCTAATCAGGCATGTTTTTTTGTTTGTTTTTTTTGGGGGGGGTTCACGGGCCTCTCACTGTTGTGGCCTCTCCCACTGCGGAACACAGGCTCCGGACGCGCAGGCTCAGTGGCCATGGCTCAAAGGCCTAGCAGCTCTGCGGCATGTGGGATCTTCCTGGACCGGGGCACAAACCCGTGTCCCCTGCATCGGCAGGCGGACTCTCAACCACTGCACTACCAGGGAAGCCCTCAGGCATGTTTTAAAGCCACAGTTTACATAATGTTTATATAGTATTTACAACATCTGATTGTAAATACTATATGCCAAAACAGTATCTCCAGAAAGAATAATAATCATAACTGAGAGCCAATATTTGAGTGTACTACAGGCCGGCACTTATGTAAGCACTTTACATGTATTAATCCACTTAGCGCTCACTCATTTTACAGATGACTAGACACAGAAAGGGCTAAACATCCTGGTCAAGGTAACATAGCCAGTAAGTAGATGGCCAGCCCATGTCTTAATCACACCTTTATGCAGCCTCCTGAAAGCTGCTAATGTAGCCAAATATTTTTATTATATTATGTATATTATAATTATAGCAGATATACACTCTTTATAACAAAGAAAAAAATCTTAAAAATCAAGTATAATAGGAATCTAAAATACGTAAAGAGCATTACGTACCCAAATCAATCACAGACATACATAGCTACCCATCACTCCTTTCAAAACTCATCCTGTTTTGTAAGTTCTCTATCTCAAAATATTTTGATAAACAAACGTAACAAAACGTAACTGTTACTTAAATAAAAACTTTGGAGATTAATTATTCTGTTTCAGTCAAATTCAGCATCAATTTTATTTAGTAGCCATAAAAACATTCACATTTAAAAATTAGTATGAATACAATACTTGAAGGACTCTCCTCAAGAACTCAAGTTGTGGGGTTTCCCTGGGGGCACAGTGGTTGAGAATGTGCCTGCCAATGCGGGGGACACGGGCTCGAGCCCTGGTCTGGGAAGATCCCACATGCCGCGGAGCAACTAAGCCCGTGCACCACAACTACTAAGCCTGCGCTCTAGAGCCTGCAAACCACAACTACTGAGCCCGCGTGCCACAACTACTAAAGCCCACACACCTAGAGCCCACACACTGCAACAAGAGAAGCCACCGCAATGAGAAGCTTGTGCACCACAGTGAAGAGTGGCCCCCGCTCGCCGCCACTAGAAAAAGCCTACACGCAGCAACAAAGACCAAACACAGCCAAAAGTAAATAAATTAATTTTTTTTAAAAAATCAAGTTTTTTCTTGTTTTGTTTTCAATCAAAACTTTCACTAAACATTCTTCCATAAATAGCACTGGTTATTTCACTCCAAGTCCATCCACTCAATGATCTGAATTCAGGTTTAAGATGATTGTTTGGAGATTTTCTCAATGTAAATCCATGCAGACTCAGCAGTTTGGATAAACTAGAATGCTAGATTATTGGCTTTTCATTTAACAATTATGTGTATGGACACGCCCTGCAAGAAAATTTTTTAAATGTACACACAGGCTCTGACCTTAAAGAACTTAGAATCTAGAAGAACTTAAACTCTTGTTTAAAGAGCGTGAGTAAACAAAAATGATCGTAATTTAAGTAAAATAATTTTCTTTAGAGCTTCCCTGGTGGCGCAGTGGTTGAGAGTCCGCCTGCCGATGCAGGGGAAACGGGTTCGTGCCCCGGTCCGGAAAGATTCCACATGCCGTGGAGCAGCTGGGCCCGTGAGCCACGGCCGCTGAGCCTGCGCGTCCGGAGCCTGTGCTCCACAACGGGAAAGGCCACAGCAGGGAGAAGCCCGCGTACCACAAAAAAAAAAAAAAAAAAAAAATTTCTTTAAACAAGAAAAGTCAATATCTCAAATTAAACAAAAGAAAATACAAATTTCAAAAACTATTCTTGAATGTGGGGCTGACATTTGGTCCATCCATTCCATCTCCTCAAGGTTTCAAGGATTTTTAAAATGTGATCAAATAATTATTCTGCTTGGCAAATTTTAATTTTTCCACTGAATTGCCAGTTTATTTGTTTAGCTACACTGTCTCAACAGATAAATGAAATTACGACTACTATTCAGGACAATCACTATTCATTCATGACTCAGACCACACAACATTATTTATGGTGTTTTGAGCTCACGAAGAAAATTACAAAGTAAATACTGTAGCAGATTCAATACCTTTAATGACATTAGTAAAAGGAAACACATCTTCCCATTTATCTACAAAGTGCTTTATTTCTGTCTTCAACATGCATTGTTCTGTAGTTGGACAGGTCTACAGACATGCTGAAGGCCCCACAGAGACTCAGTCACTGAGACTTAGGTTCATTTCCCATCAGATGCTAAGTCCCATTGTGCCAGCTTCTTCATCTACAAACTTGAGAGAAAACTAGTTTATTTTGTGCTAAAAAACCCACTAAGATGCATTCTGATGTGAAAATCTATTATTAACTACCTTGTCCAAAGTTAAAAGTTAATGACAGCAGATGACAGAGCAAGGTAAAAACCCAGCAGACCAAACAAATGAAGAGGAAATAGGCAGTCTACCTGAAACAGAATTCAGAGTAATGATAGCAAAGATGATCCAAAATCTTGGAAATAGAATAGAGAGAATACAAGAAACGTTTAACAAGGACCTTGAAGAACTAAATAGCAAACAAACAATGATGAACACCACAATAAATGAAATTAAAAATTCTCTAGAAGGAATCAATAGCAGAATAACTGAGGCAGAAGAACGGATAAGTGACCTGGAAGGTAAAATAGTGGAAAAAACTACTGCAGAGTAGAATAAAGAAAAAGGAATGAAAAGAATTGAGGACAGTCTCTGACCTCTGGGACAACATTAA
>NW_020839676.1:0-5149 GCF_003676395.1 Aethalodelphis obliquidens | reverse complement strand
CATTTGGTAATGTATATATGTCCATGCCGCTCTCTCACTTTGTCCCAACTTACCCTTCCCCCTCCCCGTGTGCTCAAGTCCTTTCTGTACGTCTGTGTCCTTAATCCTCTCCCGCCCCTAGGTTCTTCATAAACATTTTTTTCTTTAGACTCCATATATCTGTGTTAGCACACGCTATTTGTTTTTCTCTTTCTGACTTACTTTACTGTGTAGGACAGTCTGTACGTCCATCCATCTCACTACAAATAACTCAGTTTTGTTTCTTTTTATGGCTGAGTAATATTCCATTGTATATATGTGCCAGATCTTCTTTATCGATTCATCAGTCGATGGACACTTAGGTTGCTTCCATGTCCTGGCTATTGTAAATAGAGCTGCAATGAACATTGTTGAACATAACTCTTTTTGAATTATGGTTCTCTCAGGGTAAATGCCCAGGAGTTGGATTGCTGGGTCGTATGGTACTTCTATTTTTAGTTTTTTAAGGAACCTCCATACCGTTCTCCCTAATGGCTATATCAATTTACATTCCCACCAACACTGAAAGAGTGTTCCCTTTTCTCCAGTAAATGCCTCTCCAGCATTTATTGTTTGTAGATTTTTTGATGATTGCCATTCTGACTGCTGTGAGTTGATACCTCACTGTAGTTTTGATTTGCATTTCTCTAACGATTAGTGATGTTCAGCCTCCTTTCATGTGTTTGTTGGCAACCTGTATATCGTCTTTGGAGCAATGTCTATTTAGGTCTTCTGCCCATTCCTGGATTGGGTTGTTTGTTTTTGGGATATTGAGCTACATGAGCTGCTTGTAAATTTTGGAGATTAATCCTTTGTCATTTGCTTCATCTGAAAATATTTTCTCCCATTCTGAGGGTTGTCTTTTCGTCTTCTTTATGTGTTTCTTTGCTGTGCAAAAGCTTTTAAGTTTCATTAGGTCCCATTTGTTTATTTTTGTTTTTATTTCCATTTCTCTAGGAGGTGGGTCAAAAAGGATCTTGCTGTGATTTATGTCATAGAGTGTTCTGCCTATGTTTTCTTCTAAGCGTTTAATAGCGTCTGGTCTTAACATTTAGATCTCTAATCTATTTGGAGTTTATTTTTGTGTATGGTGTTATGGATGTTCTAATTTCATTCTTCTATGTGTAACTGTCCAGTTTTCCCAGCACCACTTACTGAAGAGACTGTCTTTTCTCCATTGTTTATCCTTGCCTCCTTTGTCATAGATGAGTTAGCCATAGGTATGTAGGTTTATCTCTGGGCTTTCTATCCTGTTCCATTGATCTATATTTCTGTTTTTGTGCCAGTACCATATAGTCTTGATTACTGTAGCTTTGTAGTATAGTCTGAAGTCAGGAAGTCTGATTCCTCCAGCTCTTTTAATTTCCCTCAAGACTGCTTTGGCTATTCGGGGTCTTTTCTGTCTCCATACAAATTTTAAGGTTTTTTTGTTCTAGTTCTGTAGAAAATGCCACTGATAATTTGATAGGGATTGCATTGAATCTGTAGATTGCTTTGGGTAGTATAGTCATTTTCACAATATTGATTCTTCTAATCCAAGCATATGGTTAATACTCCCATCTGTTTATATAATCTTTGATTTCTTTCAGCAGTGTCTTATAGTTTTCTGAGTATAGGACTTTGACCTCCTTAGGTAGGTTCATTCCTACATATTTTATTCTTTTTGTTGCAATGGTGTTTGGGATTGTTTCCTTAATTTCTCTTTATCATCTTTCAGTGTTAGTGTAGAGGAATGCAAGAGATTTCTGTGCATTAATTTTGCATCCTGCAACTTTACCAAATTCATTGATTAGCTCTAGTAATTTTCTAGTGTCATCTTTAAGATTCACTATGTGTAGTATCGTGTCATTTGCAAACAGTGAAAATTTTACTTCTTTTCCAATTTCTGTTCCTTTTATTTCTTTTTTTCTCTGATTGCTGTGTCTAGGACTTCCAAAACTATGTTGAATAATACTGGTGAGGGTGGACATCCTTGTTTTGTTCCTGATCTTAGAGGAAATTCTTGTAGTTTTTCACCATTGAGGACGATGTTGGCTGTGGGTTTGTCATATATGGCCTTTATTATGTTGAGGTAGATTCCCTCTATGTTCACTTTCTGGAGAATTTTTAATCATAAATGGGTGTTGAATTTTGTCAAAATTTTTTCCTGCTTCTATTGAGATGATATTTTTATTCTACAATTTGTTAATATGGTGTATCACACTGATTGATTTGTGTATATTGAAGAACCCTTGCGTTCCTGGGATAGACCCCACTTGATCATGGTGTGTGATCGTTTTAATGTGTTGTTCAATTCTGTTTGCTAGTATTTTGTTGAGGATTTTTACATCTATATTCATCAGTGATATTGGTCTCTAATTTTCTTTTTCTGTAGTATCATTGTCTGGTTTTGGTATCAGTGTGATGGTGGCGTCATAGAATGAGTTTGGGAGTGTTCCTTTCCCTGTAAATTTCTGAAGAGTTTGAGAAGGTTGGGTGTTAGCTCTTGTCTAAATATTTGATAGAATTCACCTCTGATGCCATCTGGTTCTGGACTTTTGTTTGTTGGAAGATTTTTAATCACAGTTTCAATTTCATTACTTGTGATTGGTCTGTTCCTATTTTCTATTTATTCCTCTTTCAGTCTTGGAAGGTTATACCTTTCTAAGAATTTGTCCATTTCTTCCAGGTTGTCCATTTGATTGGCATAGAGTTGCTTGTAGAAGTCTCTTAGGATGCTTTGTATTTCTGTGGTGTCTGTTGCAACTTCTCCTTTTTCACTTCTAATTTTATTGATTTGAGTCCTCTCCCTCTTTTCCTTGAGTCTGGCTAACGATTTATCATTTTTGTTTATCTTCTCAAAGAACCAGCTTTTACTTTTATTGATCTTTGCTATTGTTTTCTTTGTTTCTATTTCATTTATTTCTGCTCTGATCTTTATGATTTCTTTCCTTCTACTAACTTTGGGTTTCTTTCTTCTTTCTCTAATTCCTTTAGGTGTAAGGTTAGATTGTTTATTTGAGAGTTTTCTGGTTTCTTGAGGTAGGCTTGTATTGCTATAAACTTCCCTCTTAGGACTGCTTTTGCTGCATCCCATAGGTTTTGGATCATCATGTTTTTGTTGTCATTTGTCTCTAGGTTGTTTTTGATTTCCTCTTTTCTTTCTTCAGTGATGTCTTGGTTATTTAGGGACGTATTGTTGAGCCTCCATGTGTTTCTGTTTTTTACATATTTTTTCCCTGTAATTGATTTCTAATCTCATAACCTTGTGGTCAGAACAGATGCTTGATATGATTTCAGTTTTATTAAATTTCCTGAGGCTTTATTTGTGACCCAAGATGTGATCTATCCTGGAGAATGTTCTGTGTGAAGTTGAGAAGAACATGTAATCTGCTGTTTTTGGATGGAATGTCCTATAAATATCAATTAAATCTATTTGGTCTATTGTGTCATTTAAAGTTTGTGTTTCCTTATTAATTTTCTGTCCGGATGATCTCCATTGGTGTAAGTCAAGTGTTAAAGTCCCCTGCAATTATTGTGTTACTGTCGATTTTCTCTTTTATAGCTGTTAGCAGTTGCCTTATGTATTGAGGTGCTCCTATGTTGGGTACATATATATTTATAATTGTTATGTCTTCTTCTTGGATTGATCCCTTGATCATTATGTAGTATCCTTCCTTGTCTCTTGTAACACTCTTTATTTTAAAGTCTATTGTATCTGATATGAGTATTGCTACTCCAGCTTTCTTTTGATTTTCATTTGCATGGAATATCCTTTTCCATCCCCTCACTTTCAGTCTGTAGGTTTCCCTAGGTCTGAAATGGGTCTCTTATACACTGCATATATATGGATCTTGTTTTTGTATCCATTCAGCAAGACTGTGTCTTTTGTTTGGAGCATTTAATCCATTCACATTTAAGGTAAATATTGATATGTATATTCCTATTACTATTTTCTTAATTGTTATGTGTTTGTTTTTGTAGATTCTTTTCTTCTGTTGTGTTTCCCACTTAGATAGGTTCCTTTAGCATTTGTTGTAGAGCTGGTTTGGTGGTGCTGAGTTCTCTTAGCTTTTGCTTGTCTGTAAAGCTTTTGATTTCTCCATCGAATCTGAATGAGATCTTGCTGGGTAGAGTTCTTTTGGTTGTAGGTTCTTCCCTTTCATCACTTTCAATATATCAGCCCACTCCCTTCTGGTTTGTAGAGTTTCTGCTGAGAAATCAGCTGTTAACCTTATGGGAGTTCCCTTGTATGTTGTCATTTTTCCCTTGTGCTTTCAATAATTTTTCTTTGTCTTTAATTTTTGTCAGTTTGATTACTATGTGTCTTGGCATTTTTCTCCTTGGGTTTATCCTGCCTGGGACTCTCTGTGCTTTCTGGACTTGGGTGGCTACTATTTCCTTTCCCATGCTAGGGAAGTTTTCGACTATAATCTCTTCAAATATTTTCTCGGGTCCTTTCTCTCTCTCTTCACCTTCTGGGATCCCTATAATGCAAAGTTTGTTGCGTTTAATGTTATCCCAGAGGTCTCTTAAGCTGTCTTCATTTCTTTGCATTCTTTTTTCTTTATTCTTTTCTGCAGCAGTGAATTCCACCTTTCTGTCTCCAGGCCAGTTATCCGTTCTTCTGCCTCAGTTATTCTACTACTGATTCCTTCTAGTGAGTTTTTTTTTTTTTTTTTTTTTTTTTTTTGCGGTACGCGGGCCTCTCACTGTTGCGGCCTCTACCATTGTGGAGCACAGGCTCTGGATGTGCAGGCTCAGCGGCCATGGCTCACGGGCCCAGCCACTCCGCGGCATGTGGGATCTTCCCAGACCAGGGCACGAACCCATGTCCCCTGCATCGGCAGGTGGACTCTCAACCACTGCGCCCCCAGGGAAGCCCCCTTCTAGTGTATTTTTCATTTCAGTTATTGTACTGTTCATCTCTGTTTGTTTGTTCTTTAATTCTTCTAGGTCTTTGTTAACTATTTCTTGCATCTTCTCGATCTTTGCCTCCATTCTTTTTCCAAGGTCTTGGATCATCTTCACTATCATTATTCTGAATTCTTTTTCTGGAAGGTTGCCTATCTCCACCTCATTTAGTTGTTTTTCTGGGGTTTTATCTTGTTCCTTCATCTGGTACAAATTCCTCTGCCTTTTCATTTTGTCT
>NW_020839675.1:0-5152 GCF_003676395.1 Aethalodelphis obliquidens | reverse complement strand
GTCTTTGACAGACACCTTTTTTACATTTTGTTATCTCCCTCCTTCTCGGAAGGGGGCCGGACATCCTGGAAATTTACCCATTGTCTAAGAAGCCCCTACTGTCTGGAGAGTTCTTAATCATTAGCTGGAACAATGTCCCTCGAGCCCCACATTCCCCCCTTTTTCTTGTGACTATTGATTCCAATCATGGAATCTCAACCTTCTGTTCGTAAACTTTGGTACTGTTGTCTTAACATTAGAACTTGTACAGTACTGATACGCTCTCTAATAAATGTTATCAAGCGATTTAGAATACATGGTCCAAAAGTTAAAATCAACAATAAAACAATAAGAGGTACTAACACACAAAAGTCAGCTGAGGTATTAAGAACCTCTAAAGAGACACAAGGGGTGAGCCCCGTGTTACATGCCCACCATCCATCTTGAGGAGGTACAAGATATCCTGAGCCTGAAGGGAGGCTAAAATCATGACAAAGGTGTCTATGGGACTGGGGAGGTGTTCCTATACAAGTACCATTTCCAGAAACCGAGGACAGGGTTAATTTACTGGTCCCTTCTTGCTTCCATCGACATTGGTCTGAGGAGGTAGAATTAGTATAGTTGGAGCTATATCCTATAGCATCATAATAAGGGGGAGGGGCAGCATAGCAAAGCCAACATGATTTTGTAGCCTCTGGGTTTGTAGCATTGAGAACCGTAAAGGCTGCCTGCACCAAAGAAAGCATCCTATCCCGAGAAGTCCCAGGCTTAACTGTGGGTTCTTTGGATCCAGAGGTTTCATTAGTCTCATTCTTTGTTGATGTAGTTGAAGGGGCCGGGGGAAGCAAAGGGGGGCCAAGTACGGGATTTGGGCCTATTGATATAGGAGCAGGAGTCTCAATCTTTAGCTTAAAGGTCATTAATATTCCTAAATCATATTCCCTCATGTAAAATCTAATGCCCCAAGAATGACCATTTATCCATTTTTCATCTCTTTTTCCGGGATTACTAAAGGAAATTTTAAGGGGATGACACCATCCTGAACATTTACTCCGGTGTCCGGTATCCTCATTATGAGAATAATTAGCCGTTACAGTAATAAAATCCCAAGTTAAGGTGGGTTTCCAATTAGTATCCCCGGTAGTTTTACATCCCCAGCTTTTGAATTCAGAGATCAAGGGCGGTGGAACCCGGGGCATACGTAGAAAGTGAGGATGTAGAAAGTGAGGATACCAAGCATCACTCTTTTGCCTGCATTTTTGCAACCCGGCCCAAACCAATCAGTTTCCGAAACTTTGGAAGGGGCAGTGTTCATATCATGAGAATCTTCTGTATCCCAATAAGGTGCTCCTATAGCCAATTTACAAACATCAGGAAAAAGATCTGGCCACCAGGTCCAGGGGGGGTGCAGTATGACTAATGGACCAGGTTACATCTCCAGTCTGAGAAATTACCTGCCAAGTTAAACGTTGGGGGAGGTGAGGGCTAAAATCACTTACAGTCAATAAAGGCAGTAAAACCAAAATTGTAAGTCCTAGGTTCGTAGAAGCTTGAGTTTGAGCGGGTTGTCGGTTCTTTGGGCTCGCCATCCTGATGATGCCGTCGCTGGTGCAGCCTTCACATGTGAAGCATGGATCCAGGCAGCGATGCCGTCCACTTTTATGGCCGTTGGGGTGGTGAGGAGGACGGTGTATGGTCCTTTCCATCGAGGTTCCAACGTCTGGGTTCGATGCCGACGGACGTATACGGAGTCTCCGACTTGGAAAGGATGAGTTTCTCCCGGTGTTCCCGGTTGGTAGGCCTTGGCGAGTTGGGACCATATTTCCTTTTGGACCAGTTGGAGTCCCAATAGCCTAGCATACAAGTCAGTGTTATTTTGACAGTCTGGTTTTATTTCTTCTCCTAAGGTGAGAAGGGGAGGTGGGGCCCCGTATAGCACCTCAAAAGGAGTAAGATGGTACCGGGAAGGTGTATTCCTAACCCGGAACAGGGCTAAAGGAAGGAGCACCGTCCAATCTGTACCGCCAGTCTCCAAGGACAATTTGGTTAGGGTCTCTTTTAGCGTTCTATTCATTCTTTCTACCTGACCTGAACTCTGGGGTCTATATGCACAATGTAATTTCCAATCAGTCCCCAAATATCTGGCCACATCCTGACTTACCTGGGCGACGAAGGCTGGGCCATTATCAGACCCTATTACCTTTGGTGCTCCAAATCGAGGAAAAATTTCTTCTAAAATCTTCTTGGCTACTACAGCAGCTGTTTCTTTCTTTGTTGGGAAAGCCTCTATCCATCCTGAAAAAGTGTCTACAAAAACTAAAAGGTATTTATTACCGTACCTTCCAGGACGCACTTCGGTAAAGTCCACCTCCCAGTAAGTTCCTGGGCGGTCCCCCCTGAGTCTCTTTCCAGTTTCAAGTTTCCCTTTGTGAGCATTTACCTGTTGACATGGGACGCATTCCTGCACAATTTGTTCAGCTAATTTTGTCATTCCAGGGGTTTCGTACCCGGCTTTTTGTAACAAGGCTACCATCTTTTTAGTCCCCAAATGTGTCCATCTGTGCATCTGTTGTAACATGGATTCTGCTTGCTGAGGGGACAAAGTTCCTTTTGTTGTGGCCGGGATGATTTCTTCATCGCGGCCTGGTTTTTCAGGAACTTTATCTGACAGTCCTAGAATGACTTCTCCCGATGCTATTTCTCGGGCCACTTGGTCAGCCATATTATTTCCCCTAATTATTGGGGTATTTCCTTTTTGATGTCCAGGGCAGTGGATGATACTGACTTTAGTAGGAAGCATGAGTGCAGTCAACAAAGCCATGATTTCGTCTTTGTTTTTAATTTCTTTGCCACCTGAAGTTAGTAGCCCTCTCTGTTGGTAAATGGCACCGTGGATATGAGCGGTAGCAAACGCATATCTACTGTCTGTGTAGATGTTTACTTTTTTATTCTCTGCCATCTCTAATGCCCTCGTCAGGGCAATTAATTCAGCTCGTTGGGCTGAGGTCCCTTGTGGTAGTGCCGCTGCCCATATGACTTGTTTCCCGTCTACCACGGCTGCCCCAGTTCGACGCTTACCTTCCTCCAGGAAACTGCTCCCATCCGTGAACCAGGTGAAATCAGCATCAGGGAGGGGCAGGTCCATCAGATCTGGCCTACTGCCGTGTGCTGCGGCCAGTACTTCCTGACAATCATGTATGATGGTGGAGCCTTCCAAGTCAGGATCAGGTAGCAAGGTGGCTGGATTGAGTCCTGTGGCTGGAGCAAACTTGATGCGATCTGAGTTTAGCAACAGGGTTTGGTAATGGGTCATCCTGGCATTAGTTAGCCACCTATCCGGTGGTTGACGGACTACATTTTCCAGGGCATGAGGAGCTGTTATCGTCAGATTTTGTCCTAAAGTTAGTTTGTCAGCATCTTTGACTAGAACGGCCACTGCAGCGATTATCTTTAAACAGGTGGGCCATCCTGATGCCACAGGGTCCAATTTTTTTGACAAATAAGCAACTGGACGATTCCAGGGACCCAATTTCTGAGTCAATACTCCTTTTGCAATGCCCTTATTTTCGGCCACATATAAATGAAAAGGTTTGGTTACATCTGGCAGTCCTAGGGCTGGAGCTGAAAGTAAAGCTCGTTTGATTTGGTCAAAAGCCCGTTGTTCCTTATCGCCCCAAACGAAAGGAGTGCTGTTTTTGGTTAGGGGGTACAATGGGGCTGCCAGCTCTTTCTGCTTTCTTTCTTCCTTCTCTTCCTCTGTTTCTCTTTTGTTATATACTTTATCTGCCTCTTTTACTAACTTCTGAAGCGAAAATCCCTGCAAGCCATCTAGCCTCTGTAATTTCTTCCTAATGTCAGGGGCCGCTTGATCAATGAAAGCCATTGCTACAGTAGCCCTATGTTCCTCCGAAGTTGGATCATAAGGGGTAAAGCGTCTAAAGGCTTCCATTAAACGTTCCAGGAACACAGTTGGCGATTCCTGGGGCCCCTGAGTTACTTCCCTTACCTTAGCCAAATTAGTGGGCCGTCTGGCCGCTCCATGGAGACCCGCCACCAGAGCCTGGCGATACGTTTTCAGGCGCTCCCTACCTTCCGGGGCATTGAAATCCCAGTTTGGCCTGACGAGTGGGAAACCAGCATCAATCTCGTTAGGCAGCTGGGTAGGTTGCCCATTGGCGCCTAATACATTTTTTTCTGGCTTCTAAAAGAACCCGTTGCCTCTCCTCAGTCGTTAGGAGAGTCTGGAGCAGCTGCTGACAATCATCCCATGTGGGCTGGTGGGAGAAAACAAGAGATTCTATTAAAGCGGTAAGGGCCTGTGGATTTTCGGAAAAAGTTGGGTTATGCATTTTCCAATTATAAAGATCTGCAGAGGAAAAGGGCCAATATTGGAGAGGTCTATTCCCTTGGCCGTCGGGGGGGCCATACTCTCTAAGAGGTAGGGCAGTGGAGTCCGGGGAGATAGCCCTCCGGCTCCTAGTGCCCGCTGAGGGACCCCTTTCTTCTTCCATCATGGATGGTTCCCTTGGTGCCGAGGGCAGTGGAGCTGGGGGTCCTCTAGGTGGTAGGGGATTTGGGGCCGGAGGATAAGGGGGTGGGGAATCCAAAAGAAGCAAATCGGACTGCGGGTCAGGATAAATCGCCTTCGGTGGATCCGGGGCGTCGGGTAGCTTCTCCGTGTTGGGGTTTTTCTTTAAGGCTAATATCTCCGACGCTGCTGATGTGTGCGCGGACGTACCTGTTGAGGAAACAAAGGGCCGGACCCACGGAGGTGGGGAGAGAATTAAATCTTCCCAGACCAAGACATATGGTACTTGGTCTGGGTGTCCGTGGGGATCTATATTAAATATCTTAGACTTCAGCAGCTTAATCTTGTCTAATAAAAAGGATCCTTCGGGGGGCCATCCTATCTGAAATGTTGGCCATTCAGAGGCACACAAAGTCTGCCACTTTCCTTTTTTTATTTTTACCGAAAAATTATGGGCTCTGGCCCGAACTTCGGTCCAATGGCTTAGGGTAAGGGAAAGAGGAGTCGTCATAGTCTGTCCCATTGTCGTCCGTCAGAGAAGAAGAATAGACCACAATACAGAAACAGTTAAAACTCCACGAAACACATATACGCATGGGCCACCGCGAGCTCGCTTCAAAACCGAAACTTCTTCAGATGGCAGTT
>NW_020839674.1:0-5159 GCF_003676395.1 Aethalodelphis obliquidens | reverse complement strand
GGTGCCTTTCTCACCTTCTGAGATGGCCCACACTCTGTCTGAGGAGTGTGTTTCTCCCAAGGCCTTTGTCACCTTCTGAGATGGCCCACACTCTGTGGAGTGTTTCTAAATAAATCCACTTCTTACCTATCACTTTGTCTCTCACTGAATTCTTTCTGTGATGAGACATTAAGAACCTGAGCTTCACTAAGTCCTGAAACCAGGTGTGTGATCTCAGTTGGAAAATTGGGTTTTCGCCGGGTTTGAGTCTCAGCCACGTGGGTTCAAGTCCCAGTCTGAGGTGCACAGTTTTAGCTGGCGACCACGTAGGGACAATGATAAGGTAAGAAAATGTTGAGAGTTAGGTCTTGGTACTAAGGAGGCCCGTGGGACGCCACGAGCCAGGCATACTGGGGAGGACGCTCTGCTGATGTCTGCTCATTTTTGACTGGTGGGTCAACCCTGTATGCTTATGCACATCCAACAACAGATACAGGAGAGAATTGTTAGTCGCTATACTCTTCTCCTTGACTCTGAGGTTTTCCTCCTACGCTTTTGCATTCTTGTTCACTCCTGCTCCCTTTCATTCTTTCTTCCTTCCTTCCTTCCTTCCTTTCTTTCTCTCTTCCTTTCTTTCTCTCGCTCTTCCTTTCTTTCTTTCTTTTCTCCCCAGAAGACCTGTGTGACCACCAAGGTGTACTTCTTTTTTTTTTTTTTTTTGCGGTATGCGGGTCTCTCACTGCTGTGGCCTCTCGCATTGCGGAGCACAGGCTCCGGACGCGCAGGCTCAGCGGCCATGGCTCACAGGCCTAGCCGCTCCACGGCATGTGGGATCCTCCTGGACTGGGGCATGAACCCGTGTCCCCTGCATCGACAGGCGGACTCTCAACCACTGCGCCACCAGGGAAACCCAAGGTGTACTTGGTCTTATTCCCCTCCCTCTGACCCGTACATGTGCTGACCCGTTATTCCCAGCTTATAGCTAGACCAACTCCTGCTCATCATCAACACCACTGGGGACATCTTCTGTGCCGTTTCTTTATGACAACTCTTGAGCACTAACACCTGGTTGGGAGACTACCTTGGAAGGGATAGCATCTAAAATTGTAAGTGCAAATCTTGACCAAATTGCGTGGTGGATTTTGACTTAAGAGCGGAATTTTGGATAGCTCAGGAGTTAAAGACATCACCTTAGGCTTGTCTGAAATGGGTCAGGCAGCATCAATCCCAACCAATACCCCTCTGGGCCTTATACTCCGGGATTGGGAAAGATTTGGACAACAGAAATTAAAAGGAAAAAACTTCATAAGTTATGTAATCAGGTTTGGCTACAATAAGAGTTAAATTTAAAATGGAATGAAGTACCCTATGTTCAAACTTTCATGGCCTTCTATCTAGGCAATGGAACCCAAAAGGAATTTGAGGCGTGTAGCTTGGAGGGATAACTCTAGGAAGGACATAGAGGACATTTAATTGACCCACCCTACAGCACCATGGATCCCGAATGAACATGGATCCCTCCTCCCCTGAGGTACAGGCCCTTTTGGCTATGCATTTCATAGCCCAGTCTGCCCCAGACATCAGGTACAAAATTCAGAAAGCAACTGCTGGTCCTCAGACTCCAGTGAATGATTTGTTCCAATTGGCTTATTTGGTTTTCAGTAGTAGGGATATGGCCAAAAAGACTGAACGCACCCAGAGAAATATGCAAATGGCCCAAATGATTGCAATGGCTTTGTCCACTCAGAGACCACCAAAGGGGAAGCCGGCTTTTCTGGGCCAGTCTGGCCCTGGCAGACCACAAGGCCTATGGGTACCCATACAAGGCCAGTGTACCCTGTGTGGACAAAAGGGGCACTGGAGGGAGGATTGTAATACATGTGCCCTTTGCAAACGGCCAGGGCATTGGAAGAGGGAATGCCCCAGATGCCAGAGCGTGACGGGGGTCCCTCAGCCATTGATGGTTTTGCAATCAGAAGACCGAAGGGGTCCAAGGCCGAAAGTGGCTCTGCCTAGAGATACCATCTGCATAACTAATGTCGAGCCTCAGGTGGTCATTGATGTGGCGGGCCACTTGATAAAATTTCTTATAAACACTGGTACAACCTTCTCCGTCTTAACCCAAAGGATTGGAAACCTTAGCAATCATAAGGAATACGTAATGGGGTTGTCAGAGAAGAGACACAGGCACATTTTCCTGGAACCCCTTTTGTGCAAGATCAACGGCCAGCTGTTTTTACATTCCTTCCTGGTTGTGCCTGACCCTCCCATCCCTTTAATGGGAAGAGATTTATTAACGAAGTTAGAGGCCACTCTGTTTCTTGAGGGGCAAGGGAACCACCCTCATCACCAAATGGTTCTAACAAAAAAGCAAAAAAGGAACAGATAAAATCTGAAGCTAAAATAGAAGCCTTAGTAGATCCTGGAATGCGGAATATCGAGGTTCCAGGCTTGGCCAAACATATCCAGCTGGTTATTATTAAGTAAAAAGGGTTATATAGTGTCTAAATATAAGGTACAAATTTCTTAAACCTAGGGAAGATCCTCAAAAATGTTTGTATGTAGATTACCAAAATAGGAGGCCACTGGTCTGACTAAACTGACCATAGCTGATATTCAGAACCTGATAGGAATTTTGGGTAGAGGCCTTCTTCCCTAAGCTAAATGTGGAAAAGTAAAACTTTCCAACATAGGTGAATGGGTATGTCAGTCCTTCAATATCTTTGTGGTAACCACCCAATTCTTTGAAAAAGAAAACAGAACTGTCCTTGTTTTACAAATGAAGTCTTTACAGGACCAGAGGTGTGGCTCCAAAAGTAATCCAAAGCCCACCAATCCTTTCACCACTCCCCAAACCTTCCCCATTTATCTTACAGAGGCTTGTAAGTATTAAACAAAGGGGAAACAAAGTCATCCCAGGAGGAACTTGCCTGTACCTTTGAGATGCAAATGTCCTACCTGGTCTTCTCAGGAACCCTTATCTCTGCCATCTTTTTAAATGCAAATTTTAAAAAGAGGGTAAAGTAATTTAGAACTTGACTTGTCAAGGATAAATAGAAATCTTAAGTGTCTTTTCTGTAAACACTAGTAAAAAGCGTTTAAACATCTAGGTAGGTGACCTTGATTTTTTCCATCTGCTAGAAGCCCAATTTGATTCCAACCCCTTGTAACTGATGGCTATTATGTTGTACCTGACTCAGGGCTGAAATTTTGGAATGGGAACTATGAAGCCTCTGTGTTTGTTTGTGTGTTCATATGTATCTATATGTGTGTTGTAGGTGTATGGTATTGCCAAAGTTTAATTCGTAAAAGAGCTCTATAATTGGTTTTTTAAAAATTAAGCGCTTATATAAATACTCAGAAAGAGAAAACAGTCTGGCCAGAATGAATTTCAGGTTCACGTCATCTGGAAAATATTCAATACTAAACTGTTATCTGGTATTGAAGGTGGTTTAAGCTTGTTGGTTTGATTAATATAGACATGTAAGAGTCATCAGTGTTAAGTATAAAACTTCTGTTGTACCTAGGTTTATTAGAGGTCAAATAAGACCTTATTCTATCTGTTACAAATTTGTCAACAAGAAAAGTAACTCAATGTGAAAAAAACTTTTAAGAAAAGTAAGATATGTGTTTTTAGTAAAAGAATGTGAAGAATGAAAAATACTGAAAAGAGTTATGCATGATCAGGATTTTCTAAGATCGGATTGAATTTAGTTGGGTAAATGGATTTTGTTAGGAATGGGCTAGAACAACACTGGATTTGGTTTCTCCCTTCAAAGTTTTCTTGAAATCCTGCTTTTAATAACAGGTGGTATGAGTTTCTTTGCCTTTAAATGATCTGTATTTGCTTATGAGATCTTTTGTAACTTTGGTTAAGGAATAAGTATTGTCTCATAGTGACCTATGATCTTATTTGACCAGGTGTTTTAGAACTTTTTGACAAAATTCCCAAATATCAATTTTTTTTGTGGCTGCGTTGGGTCTTCATTGCTGCACGCGGACTTTTCTCTAGTTGCAGCGAGCAGGGGCTACTCTTTGTTGAGGTGCGCGGGCTTCCTATCGCGGTGGCTTCTCTTGTTGTGGAGCACGGGCTCTAGGCGCGCGGGCTTCAGTAGTTGTGGCTTGTGGGCTCTAGAGCTCAGGCTCAGCAGTTGTGGCGCACGGGCTTAGTTGCTCCGTGGCATGAGAGATCTTCCAGACCAGGGGTCGAACCCATGTCTCCTGCATTGGCAGGCAGATTCTTAACCACTGCGCCACCAGGGAAGGCCCCAAATATCGAATTTTAATTGAGTTTCTTTTGATTGCCACCTAACCTTGGGGTACCTTAGAGGGTCCCTGAGGTATCTTAAAGAGAACTATTTAGGATTATTTGGTATGTTAAGTTAAATGTAATCTTTCATAATTCTGGTTATTGTAATCAAGTTTCTTTATTGATTACACTGTAATCAGAGGTTTAACCATGTCTTTTAAGTCTTTTGTCATTTATAGATATTTTTGTACTCTGATGCTGTTACAAAAAGTGCTTCATCATTAAGGACATGCATAGAAAGGCTATGGAAGCAGTTACAACAGTTCCACACCAAGATGATGGCTATGCGAAAATTTCAGCCCATACTGACTTAAAACGAGGAGCTGTCCTGCCCCTGGGGCCCCTAGATCAGGCATCCAGAGATTTTTACTCCCTGACAGGCAGGGGCGATGACCCTACTCAGCCCTGAAGCAGTTACAGAAGACTTGGACCATCGCCCTTCTGCTTCCCCTAAGAATATGGGAGTAAAATCTCTGAGGGGGGAATGAAACAGGAGGGGAGGGGGCAGGGCACAACTTTTGAAAGGATGACATAGCCCGAGGACATGACATAAACGGATTAGACCCAAATGGGTCCAAGATGGTGGACAAGTCGACTTCCACTAGACCTTGAGCCTCAGTATACGCTCATTGTAACACATCAGCAAGCTAAATGACACACCCACAGGCGCCATGACAGTTCTAAGGCAACCATAAGGATCAGAAAGTGGGCGGTGGCCCAATTCCTGCAAATCCTTGTCCTTTCCCTAAATAGCTGGAATATTCCTCCCACTCATCAGCCTATGAAATTACCCACCCCTATAAAAACTGACAACCCCATACCCTGGTGCCTTTCTCACCTTCTGAGATGGCCCACACTCTGTCTGAGGAGT
>NW_020839673.1:4698-5159 GCF_003676395.1 Aethalodelphis obliquidens | reverse complement strand
TAATCCTAACCCGTACGCCAACACTAACCCGCGCCCTCAAACGCACACTCCCCCTAAAGCGTTGTCGTACCCTCACCTGGATCCTAAACCATCCCCGTCTCCTAACCCTAAACCTAGCCCGAACCCTAACCCTAACACTTCCCTGAAGCCTGACACTCACCCGTCCCCTAATCCTAACCCGTAAGCTAACACTAAACCACGCCCTCACACGAACGATCCCCCTAAAGCGTTGTCCTACCCTCACCTGGACCATAAACCGTCCCCGTCCGCTAACCCTAACCCTAGCCCGAACCCTAAACCTAAACCTTCCCCGAAGCTTGACCCTCACCCGTCCCATAATCCCAACCCGTACGCTAAAACTAACCCACGCCCTCACACACACACTCCCCCTAAAGCTTTGTCGTACCCTCACCTTGACCCTAAAACGTCCCCGTCCCCTAACCCTAACCCTAGTCCGAAAC
>NW_020839673.1:0-4598 GCF_003676395.1 Aethalodelphis obliquidens | reverse complement strand
TACGCTAACACGAACCCGTGCCCTCACACGTACGCTCACCCTAAACCGTTGTTGTACCCTAACCTGTCCCCTAAACCGTCTCCATCCCCTAACCCTAACCCTAACCCGTCCCCTAATCCTAACCCTTACGCTAACACTAACCCGTGCCCTCACCCGTATGCTTACCCTAAACCATTGTCGTACCTTAACCTGTACCCAAAACCGTCCCTGTCCACCTAACCCTCACAGTAACCCTAACCCTTACCTAACCCTAACCCCTACCCAAAGCCTTACCCTAACCCGTCCCCTAATCCTAACCCGTACGCTAACACTAACCCGTGCCTTCACACTTACGCGCACCCTAAACCATTATAGTACACTTACCTGTCCCCTAAACTGTCCCCGTCCCCTAACCCTAAACCTAACCCTTACCCGAAGCCTTACCCTAACCCGTCCCCTAATCCTAACAAGTACGCTAACACTAACCCATACCCTAACACGTACGCCTTACCCTAAACCTTTTTCGTACCCTAACCTATACCATAAACCATCCCCGTCCCCTAACCGTAACCCTAACCCTTACCCGAAGCCTTACCCTAACCCGTCCCCTAATCCTAACCCGTACGCTAACACTAACCCATACCCTAACACTTATGCTCACCGTAAACCGTTGTTGTACCCTAACCTGTGCCCTAAACTGTCTCCATTCCCTAACCCTAACCGTACCCCTTACTGGAAGCCGTACCCTAAACTTTCCCCTAATCCTTACCCGTACGCTGACACTATCCTGTACCCTAACACGTACGCTCACCCTTAACCATTGTCGTACCCTAAACTGTACCCTAATCCGACCCTGTCCCCTAACCCTAACACTTACCCGAGACCTTACCCTAACTCGTCCCCTAATCCTAAGCCATACCCTAACACTAACCTGTACTCTAATACCTATGCTCACCCTAAACCGTTGTTGTACCCTAACATGTACCCTAAACCATCCCCGTCCCATAAGCCTAACCCTAACACTTACCCAAAGCCTTATCCCATCCTGTCCCCTCATCCTAACCTGTACGCTAACACTAACTCATATCCTAACACGTACACTCACCCTAAACCGTTGTAGTACCCTAATCTGTACCCTAAACCGTCCCCATCCCTTAACCTTAACCCTAACCCTTACCTGAAGCCTTACCCTAACCCGTCACCTAATCCTAACCCGTACGCTAACACTAACCCATACCCTAACACGTACGGTCACCCTAAACCGCTGTCACACCCTAACCTGTACCCTAAACTGTCCCCCTCTCCTAACCCTAACCCTTACCTGAAGCCTGACCCTAACCCGTCCCCTAATCCTAACCCGTACGCTAAACTAACCTGTACCCTAACACGTACACTCACCCTAAACCATTGTCGTACCCTAAACTGTACCCTAAACTTCCCCATCCCCTAACCCTAACCCTAACCCTAACCTTTACCCGAAGCCTTACCTTAACCTCTCCCCTAATCCTAACCCATATGCTAACACTAACCCATGCCCTAACATGTACACTCACCCTAAACCATCGTCGTTCCCTAACCTGTACCCTAAACATTCCCAGTCCCCTAATCCTAATCTTAAACTTTACCTGAAGCCTTACCCTAACCCGTCCCCTAATTCTAACCCGTATTCTAACACTAACCCATACCCTAACATGTACGCTCACCCTAAACTCTTGTCGTACCCTAACCTGTACCCTAAACTTTCCCCGTCCCCTAACCCTATCCCTAACCCTTACCCGAAGTCTTACCCTATCCGGTCCCCTAATCCTAACCCATACGCTAACTCTAACTCATACCCTAACACGAATGCTGACTCTCAACCATTGTCATACCCTAACCTGTTCCCTAAACGGTCACCGTCCCCTATCCCTAACACTAACCCTAACCCTTACCCGAAGCCTTACCCTAACCCGTCACCTAATCCTAACCCATACGCTAACACTAACCCTTACCCTTACATGTACGCTATCCCTAAACTGTTGTCGTACCCTAACCTCTACCCTAAACCGTCCCCATTCCCTAAACATAACCCTAACCTGAAGCATTACCCTAACACTTACCCTAATCCTAAATGGTACACTAACACTGACCTGTACCCTAACACTTTCGCTCACCCTAAACCATTGTCGCATCCTAAACCATACCCGTTCCCTAACCCTAACCTTAACCCTAACCCTAAACCTACTTATAGCACTATAACTCAGGAAAATTAAAATAACAAGAAACAACCACCCCAAAGTTTAGTGCTGCTCTGTTTACAAGAGTCTCGACTACGGTACAAATTAAATATCCTTGAAAGAGAGAAATGGATAAAGAAGTTTTCATACTTACGTACAATGGAATATCACTCAGCAATGAAATCAATGTCATCCGGCCCGTACAAGCATAATGAATGGATTTAGGTACAATGATTCAAAGGAAATAAGTCACACAGAAAAAGAAACTTATCATAAGATATCACTTATAGAGGGAATGTAAACTTGGCTACACATGAACTGAATTACAAAACAGAACAGAGTCTCACATTTAGAAAACAAACTTATGCTTTCTTAAGGGGAATGATGAGTTGGGGTGCTACGTAAAACCAGAGATTGAAATTAGCACAGATACTATTCCATGAGCCAAATATGTAATAGACGAGATATACTCCTTGCTCAAAGAATTAGACTCAACACCGCCTATTCACTGCAGAGGAATATATCTGACAATAAGAATATTAAAACATATGTATTTATATGTCTCTGTAAGAGAATCAAGTGTGTGTAGAGCAGTATACACAGCCATGAATATCAACTAAACCCTATTATTAAAATACATTTCAAAAACAAAGACAGTGAAGGAAAGAAAGTTCTTAAATAATTCGTTCAGGGCTTGTGATGAAACTTGGATTTACCACATCTACACCCACAGCTGGGTGAGACATAAGGCAGGACATTTGGGGCTGAGAGGATTGGTGAGGTTCGGTGAGCAAATGCAAACCCTTTGAAGTAATACTGTATGCTACCCATTCCATGGGTCCCAACTCTCCTGGTTTAAGGGATTCTTCCTACAGCTAAAACATGCATGGGAAACCCAGAGGATTGTACACCATGTGATCGGGCAACGCTTCTAAACCGCATCTCATTTTTTGTCCCTTGGTACACGGGTTCACCATTCCAGATGCTTTACTAAAAATCTCCCCACGTGGAGAGTCTGTGCCTTAAAACTCCTGTTTAGCACAGTTAGCAGTTTCTGCAGAGGTTGAACGGGAATAGGGAGAACCAATGAGAGACTAGCTGTAGGTGTTTGGACGGTCATATTTCACTCTAATTTCCCACCAGGAAGAGGAATTAACAAAAGGCTCAGCGTGCCGTGATGAAACCAGATTAGGGCCTGAAGCAATCCTGCGGTTTTGCGGCCAGCTCACAAGAAAGCGAGTTGAAGAAAGGACCTTAGGGGCACTGTAATTCATAAACCTGCAGAGTTATAAATGACAGCTATCGTCCAAAAATATACTGAAGTAAGGCTGCAAAGAGGACTTGAAAGCACGGCACAATTGCAGGAAATATATTTCAGGAGGTAGATGGAAACTGCATTAAAACATATGAAAAGCGGCAGAACTTCGACAATGATGCACTTGGCCAAAAAATGCACATGCGTTTTTTCCTGAATATATGCAGGAAAAAACGCATACGGCCTTTTTTGCCAACCAAGGAAGCGTGCAATGGAAATCCGCACTACAATGAAGTCTCACTTCCCACCGGTCAAATGGGCCATCTGAAAAAAGTGTAAAAACCAGAAAGGCAGGACAGGCCATGGAGAACAGGGAGCCTTGTTATGCTGATGGGCGGGATGTAAATGGCCAACAGCCACTCTGGAGAAGTGTATGGTGTTTCCTGAAACCTCTAAAAAACAAAGCTACAGAGACTCGGGCACTTCCACCTATGGCCCTATAGCTTAAGAAAATTAAAATCAACAAGACTCAGCCACCCCAAAGTTTAGGGCTGCTGTGTTTACAAGAACCTCGACAACGGAACAACTTAAGTATCCCAGAAAGAGAAAAATGGATAAAGAAGTTGTGGTACTTACATAGAATGGAATATCACTCTGCAATGAAATCAATGTCATCAGGCCCATAGCAGCATAATGAGTGGATTTAGGTAAGATGATTGAGTGAAATAAGTCACACAGAAAAAGAAACTAGTCATAAGATATCACTTATAGAGGGAATGTAAACTTGGCTACACATGAACTGAATTACAAAACAGAACAGAGTCTCACATTTAGAAAACAAACTTTTGCTTGCTTAAGGGGAAAGGTGAGTTGGGGTGCTGCATAAAACCAGAGATTGAAATTAGCACAGATACCGTTCCATAAGCCAGTAATAGACAAGATATACTCCTTGTTCAACGAAGTGGACTCAACACCCCCTATTCACTGCAGAGGAATACATCTGACTAGTAAGAATCTTAAAACCTATGTGTTTATATGTCTCCATAAGAGGATCAAGTGTGCATCGAGCGGCATAAACACAGCAGTGAAAGTCAGCTAAACCCCATTATAAAAATAAATTTCAAAATCAAAACACAAAGACAGTGAAA
>NW_020839672.1:0-5162 GCF_003676395.1 Aethalodelphis obliquidens | reverse complement strand
GGTGCCTTTCTCACCTTCTGAGATGGCCCACACTCTGTCTGAGGAGTGTGTTTCTCCCAAGGCCTTTGTCACCTTCTGAGATGGCCCACACTCTGTGGAGTGTTTCTAAATAAATCCACTTCTTACCTATCACTTTGTCTCTCACTGAATTCTTTCTGTGATGAGACATTAAGAACCTGAGCTTCACTAAGTCCTGAAACCAGGTGTGTGATCTCAGTTGGAAAATTGGGTTTTCGCCGGGTTTGAGTCTCAGCCACGTGGGTTCAAGTCCCAGTCTGAGGTGCACAGTTTTAGCTGGCGACCACGTAGGGACAATGATAAGGTAAGAAAATGTTGAGAGTTAGGTCTTGGTACTAAGGAGGCCCGTGGGACGCCACGAGCCAGGCATACTGGGGAGGACGCTCTGCTGATGTCTGCTCATTTTTGACTGGTGGGTCAACCCTGTATGCTTATGCACATCCAACAACAGATACAGGAGAGAATTGTTAGTCGCTATACTCTTCTCCTTGACTCTGAGGTTTTCCTCCTACGCTTTTGCATTCTTGTTCACTCCTGCTCCCTTTCATTCTTTCTTCCTTCCTTCCTTCCTTCCTTTCTTTCTCTCTTCCTTTCTTTCTCTCGCTCTTCCTTTCTTTCTTTCTTTTCTCCCCAGAAGACCTGTGTGACCACCAAGGTGTACTTCTTTTTTTTTTTTTTTTTGCGGTATGCGGGTCTCTCACTGCTGTGGCCTCTCGCATTGCGGAGCACAGGCTCCGGACGCGCAGGCTCAGCGGCCATGGCTCACAGGCCTAGCCGCTCCACGGCATGTGGGATCCTCCTGGACTGGGGCATGAACCCGTGTCCCCTGCATCGACAGGCGGACTCTCAACCACTGCGCCACCAGGGAAACCCAAGGTGTACTTGGTCTTATTCCCCTCCCTCTGACCCGTACATGTGCTGACCCGTTATTCCCAGCTTATAGCTAGACCAACTCCTGCTCATCATCAACACCACTGGGGACATCTTCTGTGCCGTTTCTTTATGACAACTCTTGAGCACTAACACCTGGTTGGGAGACTACCTTGGAAGGGATAGCATCTAAAATTGTAAGTGCAAATCTTGACCAAATTGCGTGGTGGATTTTGACTTAAGAGCGGAATTTTGGATAGCTCAGGAGTTAAAGACATCACCTTAGGCTTGTCTGAAATGGGTCAGGCAGCATCAATCCCAACCAATACCCCTCTGGGCCTTATACTCCGGGATTGGGAAAGATTTGGACAACAGAAATTAAAAGGAAAAAACTTCATAAGTTATGTAATCAGGTTTGGCTACAATAAGAGTTAAGAAATTTAAAATGGAATGAAGTACCCTATGTTCAAACTTTCATGGCCTTCTATCTAGGCAATGGAACCCAAAAGGAATTTGAGGCGTGTAGCTTGGAGGGATAACTCTAGGAAGGACATAGAGGACATTTAATTGACCCACCCTACAGCACCATGGATCCCGAATGAACATGGATCCCTCCTCCCCTGAGGTACAGGCCCTTTTGGCTATGCATTTCATAGCCCAGTCTGCCCCAGACATCAGGTACAAAATTCAGAAAGCAACTGCTGGTCCTCAGACTCCAGTGAATGATTTGTTCCAATTGGCTTATTTGGTTTTCAGTAGTAGGGATATGGCCAAAAAGACTGAACGCACCCAGAGAAATATGCAAATGGCCCAAATGATTGCAATGGCTTTGTCCACTCAGAGACCACCAAAGGGGAAGCCGGCTTTTCTGGGCCAGTCTGGCCCTGGCAGACCACAAGGCCTATGGGTACCCATACAAGGCCAGTGTACCCTGTGTGGACAAAAGGGGCACTGGAGGGAGGATTGTAATACATGTGCCCTTTGCAAACGGCCAGGGCATTGGAAGAGGGAATGCCCCAGATGCCAGAGCGTGACGGGGGTCCCTCAGCCATTGATGGTTTTGCAATCAGAAGACCGAAGGGGTCCAAGGCCGAAAGTGGCTCTGCCTAGAGATACCATCTGCATAACTAATGTCGAGCCTCAGGTGGTCATTGATGTGGCGGGCCACTTGATAAAATTTCTTATAAACACTGGTACAACCTTCTCTGTCTTAACCCAAAGGATTGGAAACCTTAGCAATCATAAGGAATACGTAATGGGGTTGTCAGAGAAGAGACACAGGCACATTTTCCTGGAACCCATTTTGTGCAAGATCAACGGCCAGCTGTTTTTACATTCCTTCCTGGTTGTGCCTGACCCTCCCATCCCTTTAATGGGAAGAGATTTATTAACGAAGTTAGAGGCCACTCTGTTTCTTGAGGGGCAAGGGAACCACCCTCATCACCAAATGGTTCTAACAAAAAAGCAAAAAAGGAACAGATAAAATCTGAAGCTAAAATAGAAGCCTTAGTAGATCCTGGAATGCGGAATATCGAGGTTCTAGGCTTGGCCAAACATATCCAGCTGGTTATTATTAAGTAAAAAGGGTTATATAGTGTCTAAATATAAGGTACAAATTTCTTAAACCTAGGGAAGATCCTCAAAAATGTTTGTATGTAGATTACCAAAATAGGAGGCCACTGGTCTGACTAAACTGACCATAGCTGATATTCAGAACCTGATAGGAATTTTGGGTAGAGGCCTTCTTCCCTAAGCTAAATGTGGAAAAGTAAAACTTTCCAACATAGGTGAATGGGTATGTCAGTCCTTCAATATCTTTGTGGTAACCACCCAATTCTTTGAAAAAGAAAACAGAACTGTCCTTGTTTTACAAATGAAGTCTTTACAGGACCAGAGGTGTGGCTCCAAAAGTAATCCAAAGCCCACCAATCCTTTCACCACTCCCCAAACCTTCCCCATTTATCTTACAGAGGCTTGTAAGTATTAAACAAAGGGGAAACAAAGTCATCCCAGGAGGAACTTGCCTGTACCTTTGAGATGCAAATGTCCTACCTGGTCTTCTCAGGAACCCTTATCTCTGCCATCTTTTTAAATGCAAATTTTAAAAAGAGGGTAAAGTAATTTAGAACTTGACTTGTCAAGGATAAATAGAAATCTTAAGTGTCTTTTCTGTAAACACTAGTAAAAAGCGTTTAAACATCTAGGTAGGTGACCTTGATTTTTTCCATCTGCTAGAAGCCCAATTTGATTCCAACCCCTTGTAACTGATGGCTATTATGTTGTACCTGACTCAGGGCTGAAATTTTGGAATGGGAACTATGAAGCCTCTGTGTTTGTTTGTGTGTTCATATGTATCTATATGTGTGTTGTAGGTGTATGGTATTGCCAAAGTTTAATTCGTAAAAGAGCTCTATAATTGGTTTTTTAAAAATTAAGCGCTTATATAAATACTCAGAAAGAGAAAACAGTCTGGCCAGAATGAATTTCAGGTTCACGTCATCTGGAAAATATTCAATACTAAACTGTTATCTGGTATTGAAGGTGGTTTAAGCTTGTTGGTTTGATTAATATAGACATGTAAGAGTCATCAGTGTTAAGTATAAAACTTCTGTTGTACCTAGGTTTATTAGAGGTCAAATAAGACCTTATTCTATCTGTTACAAATTTGTCAACAAGAAAAGTAACTCAATGTGAAAAAAACTTTTAAGAAAAGTAAGATATGTGTTTTTAGTAAAAGAATGTGAAGAATGAAAAATACTGAAAAGAGTTATGCATGATCAGGATTTTCTAAGATCGGATTGAATTTAGTTGGGTAAATGGATTTTGTTAGGAATGGGCTAGAACAACACTGGATTTGGTTTCTCCCTTCAAAGTTTTCTTGAAATCCTGCTTTTAATAACAGGTAGTATGAGTTTCTTTGCCTTTAAATGATCTGTATTTGCTTATGAGATCTTTTGTAACTTTGGTTAAGGAATAAGTATTGTCTCATAGTGACCTATGATCTTATTTGACCAGGTGTTTTAGAACTTTTTGACAAAATTCCCAAATATCAATTTTTTTTGTGGCTGCGTTGGGTCTTCATTGCTGCACGCGGACTTTTCTCTAGTTGCAGCGAGCAGGGGCTACTCTTTGTTGAGGTGCGCGGGCTTCCTATCGCGGTGGCTTCTCTTGTTGTGGAGCACGGGCTCTAGGCGCGCGGGCTTCAGTAGTTGTGGCTTGTGGGCTCTAGAGCTCAGGCTCAGCAGTTGTGGCGCACGGGCTTAGTTGCTCCGTGGCATGAGAGATCTTCCAGACCAGGGGTCGAACCCATGTCTCCTGCATTGGCAGGCAGATTCTTAACCACTGCGCCACCAGGGAAGGCCCCAAATATCGAATTTTAATTGAGTTTCTTTTGATTGCCACCTAACCTTGGGGTACCTTAGAGGGTCCCTGAGGTATCTTAAAGAGAACTATTTAGGATTATTTGGTATGTTAAGTTAAATGTAATCTTTCATAATTCTGGTTATTGTAACCAAGTTTCTTTATTGATTACACTGTAATCAGAGGTTTAACCATGTCTTTTAAGTCTTTTGTCATTTATAGATATTTTTGTACTCTGATGCTGTTACAAAAAGTGCTTCATCATTAAGGACATGCATAGAAAGGCTATGGAAGCAGTTACAACAGTTCCACACCAAGATGATGGCTATGCGAAAATTTCAGCCCATACTGACTTAAAACGAGGAGCTGTCCTGCCCCTGGGGCCCCTAGATCAGGCATCCAGAGATTTTTACTCCCTGACAGGCAGGGGCGATGACCCTACTCAGCCCTGAAGCAGTTACAGAAGACTTGGACCATCGCCCTTCTGCTTCCCCTAAGAATATGGGAGTAAAATCTCTGAGGGGGGAATGAAACAGGAGGGGAGGGGGCAGGGCACAACTTTTGAAAGGATGACATAGCCCGAGGACATGACATAAACGGATTAGACCCAAATGGGTCCAAGATGGTGGACAAGTCGACTTCCACTAGACCTTGAGCCTCAGTATACGCTCATTGTAACACATCAGCAAGCTAAATGACACACCCACAGGCGCCATGACAGTTCTAAGGCAACCATAAGGATCAGAAAGTGGGCGGTGGCCCAATTCCTGCAAATCCTTGTCCTTTCCCTAAATAGCTGGAATATTCCTCCCACTCATCAGCCTATGAAATTACCCACCCCTATAAAAACTGACAACCCCATACCCTGGTGCCTTTCTCACCTTCTGAGATGGCCCACACTCTGTCTGAGGAGT
>NW_020839671.1:0-5165 GCF_003676395.1 Aethalodelphis obliquidens | reverse complement strand
CTCTGCTCGAGGAGAAAGTCAGCATCTTAGCACGCTGTGTCGCTACCGGCACACCCAGAATGAACCTATGCCTGGAAGCAAGGACCTGATTCGCCGTGCAGAAGCGGAGGTGTGCTGCAGCTTCCAGGAGGCGGTGGCCTCTGCTCTGCATGTCTTTAACGGCAGCACAGCTTTCTGGACACATGGGAGGCTAGCCGGGGCACCCAGCTCCCGGCAGAAACACTGAGTACCCCCAGGTGTACCTGGGTCTGCTAAGCAACATCCAGGCCCGTAGCCCTTCAGAGACCCCTGTGAGCAGGCCGAGAGCAGGGAAACACAATGCCCTCTCCTTTGGAGCAGCTTAGTTTCCTCCGCACTCGCACACGTTCGCAAACACCGTTCTGGCTCATCCCACGTGGCGCGGAGGTCTTACGCGGTGCCCTAATCGGAGCTTCCCTCAGAGGAGCCCTCGTCTTCGTCTTCCATCCAGGACCTCCTGACCAAAGTCACCGTGCCTCCTAGAGGATGGCGGCTTGGGTTCTTACTGCACTTTAAGTCCTGTTCCTTCTGTGAAACTGCAGGTAGCACCAGGCCCAGAGGAGTAGCTCCGGTGTTCTTCGGTGGAGACAGTTCGCCGGATGTGGGACTCCCTACTTCGATAAGTTGATTCAGGGAAGGAAACGCAGGGTAACCGGTGTCTCTTGGGACACGTTAGAAGCCACAGGGATGTACGCTGAGTGTGCCCATGGAAATGGGGGCCTGCTGGAGCTAGCCTTGCTTTATCATTTTGAGGGCTGCATTCATGCCTGCGTTGAAGCTACCTGACATTCCCGGCTACCAACAGGCTAGTGAGCCCTGGAAGAACGCTTTGGGGAAAATTATGAGTTTGCTCTCTCTAAACCAGGGGCTTCCGTGGCCGCGGTGGCGGTCCGCATGACAGGCGCTAGAGCGAAAGGGTACCTCGACGTGAGAACTCGCCTCCAGGTTAGGCCCTGAGTAGCCCTGCAGAAAGGGAGGCATGCAGCTGTTTCCATGAGTTCTCAGTCGCTTATGTGCTTTATTTTAAAGGAAGTACACGTCCGGGGACTCCTAGGCCCCAGGGGTGTGCATCGTTTTCCCTCCAAGGTCACTGAGTGACTCCAGACACCTGTGGGCCGGCGGAGCAACGTCGAGGTCCATTGGTTGATTCCCCGGAGGACCTCTGTGCCTGCCGAGTGCTGGGCAGCAACACACTGCACGTTCCTTGAAGAGCACTTCATCTCCAGAGCCCTCGAACGCCCTCGGGACAACATGGCTGGTGAGAGCAAAGTGCCCAGGAAGACTCTGTCATGGCCCTTGTGTGAGCTGCCATGAGAGAACTTTGTTCTTGGAACACTGCGAGGCCCGCCCGCGTACCTGAAGTCACTCTGCTCGAGGAGAAAGTCAGCATCTTAGCACGCTGAGTCGCTACCGGCACACCCAGCATGAAATCATGCCTGGAAGGAAGGCCCTGATTCGCCGTGCAGAAGCGGAGGCGTGCTGCAGCTTCCAGGAGGCGGTGGCCTCTGCTCTGCATGCCTCTAGCGGCAGCACAGCTCTCTGGACACCTGGGAGGCCAGCCGGGGCACCCTGCTCCCGGCAGGAACACTGAGTACCCCCAGGTGCACCTGGGTCTGCTAAGCAACATCCAGGCCCGTAGCCCTTCAGAGCCCCCTGTGTGCAGGCCGAGCGTAGGGAAACGCACTGCCCTCGCCTTTGGAGCAGCTTAGTTTCCTCCGCACTCGCACACGTTCGCGAACACCGTTCTGGCTCGTCCCACGTGGCGCGAAGGTCTTACGCGGTGCCCTAATCGGAGCTGCCCTCACAGGAGCCATCGTCTTTGCCTTCCATCCAGGACTTCCTAACCGAAGTCACCGTGCCTCCTAGAGGACGGTGGCTTGGGTTTTTACTGCACTTTAAGTCCTGTTCCTTCTGTGAAACTACAGGCAACCCCAGGCCCAGAGGAGCAGCTCCGGCATTCTTCGGTGGAGACAGTTCGAGGTATGCGGGACTCCCAACTTCGATAAGTTGATTCAGGGAAGGAAACGCAGGGTAACCGGTGTCTCTTGGGACTCGTTAGAAGCGACAGGGATGTACGCTGAGTGTGCCTATGGAAACAGGGGCCTGCTGGAGCTAGCCCTGCTTTCCCATTTTGAGGGCTGCATTCATGCCTGCCTTGAAGCTACCTGACATTCCCAGCTCCCGACAGGCCAGTGAGCCCTGGAAGAACGCTTTGGGGAAAATTATGAGTTTGCTCTCTCTAAACCAGGGGCTTCCGTGGCCGTGGCGGCGGTCCGCATGACAGGCTCTAGAGCGAAAGGGAACCTCGACGTGAGAACTCGCCTCCAGGTTAGGCCCTGAGTAGCCGTGCAGAGAGGGAGGCATGCAGCTGTTTCCATGAGTTCTCAGTCGTTTATGTGCTTTATTTAGAGGAAGTACACGTCTGGGGACTCCTAGGTCCCAGGGGTGTGAATCGTTTTCCCTCCGAGGTCACTGAGTGCCTCCAGACAGCTGTGGGCCGGTGGAGCAACGTCGAGGTCCATTGGTTGATCCCCCGGAGGACCTCTGTGCCTGCCGAGTGCTGGGCAGCAACACACTGCGCGTTCCCTGAAGAGCGCTTCATCTCCAGAGCCCTCGAACGCCCTCGGGACAATATGGCTGGTGACAGCAAAGTGCCCAGGAAGACTCTGTCATGCCCCTTGTGTGAGCTGCCATGAGAGAACACTGTGCTTGGAACACTGCGAGGCCCGCCCTCGTACCTGAAGTCACTCTGCTCGAGGAGAAAGTCAGCATCTTAGCACGCTGTGTCGCTACCGGCACACCCAGCATGAACCCATGCATGGAAGAAAGGCCCTGATTTGCCGTGCAGAAGCGGAGGTGTGGTGCAGCTTCCAGGAGGCAGTGGCCTCTGCTCTGCATGTCTTTAACGGCAGCACAGCTTTCTGGACACCTGGGAGGCTAGCCGGGGCACCCTGCTCCCGGCAGGAACACTGAGTACCCCCAGGTGCACCTGGGTCTGCTAAGCAACATCCAGGCCCGTAGCCCTTCAGAGCCCCCTGTGTGCAGGCCGAGCATAGGGAAACGCACTGCCCTCCTCTTTGGAGCAGCTTAGTTTCCTCCGCACTCACACACGTTCGCAAACACCGTTGTGGCACGTCCCTCGTGGTGCGGAGGTCTTACGCGCTGCCCTAATCGGAGCTGCCCTCACAGGAGCCCTCGTCTTTGCCTTCCATCCAGGACCTCCTGACCGAAGTCACCGTGCCTCCTAGAGCACGGCGGCTTGGGTTCTTACTGCACTTTAAGTCCTGTTCCTTCTGTGGCACTGCAGGCAGCCCCAGGCCCAGAAGTGCAGCTCCGGCGTTCCTCGGTTGAGACAGTTCGCCGGATGCGGGACTCCCTACTTCGATAAGTTGATTCAGGGAAGGAAACGCAGGGTAACCGGTGTCTCTTGGGACTCGTTAGAAGCCACAGGGACGTACGCTGAGTGTGCCCATGAAAACTGGGACCGGCTGGAGCTAGCCCTGCTTTCCCATTTTGAGGCCTGCATTCATGCCTGCCTTGAAGCTACCTGACATTCCCGGCTCCTGACAGGCCAGTGAGCCCTGGAAGAATGCTCTGGGGAAAATTATGTTTGCTCTCTCTAAGCCAGGGGCTTCCGTGGCCGCGGCGGCGGTCCGCAGGACAGGCTCTAGAGCGAAAGGGAACCTCGACGTGAGAACTCGCCTCCAGGTTAGGCCCTGAGTAGCCGTGCAGAAAGGGAGGCATGCAGCTGTTTCCATGAGTTCTCAGTCGCTTATGTGCTTTATTTTAAAGGAAGTACGCATCCGGGGACTTCTAGGCCCCACGGGTGTGCATCGTTTTCCCTCCGAGGTCACTGAGTGCCTCCAGACACCTGTGGGCCGGTGGAGCAATGTCGAGGTCCATTGGTTGATCCCCCGGAGGACCTCTGTGCCTGCCGAGTGCTGGGCAGCAACACACTGCGCGTTCCTTGAGAGCGCTACATCTCCAGAGCCCTCGAACGCCCTCGGGACAACATGGCTGGTGAGTGCGAAGTGCCCAGGAAGACTCTGTCATGGCCCTTGTGTGAGCTGGCATGAGAGAACGCTGTGCTTGGTACACTGCGAGGCCCGCCCTCGTACCTGAAGTCACTCTGCTCGAGGAGAAAGTCAGCATCTTAGCACGCTGTGTCGCTACTGGCACACCCAGCATGAACCCATGCCTGGAAAAAGGCCCTGATTCACCGTGCAGAAGCGGAGGGGTGCTGCAGCTTCCAGGAGGCGTTGGCCTCTGCTCTGCATGTCTTTAACGGCAGCACAGCTTTTTGGGCACCTGGGAGGCTAGGCGGGGCACCCTGCTCCCGGCAGGAACACTGAGTACCCCCAGGTGCACCTGGGTCTGCTAAGCAACATCCAGGCCCGTAGCCATTCAGAGCCCCCTGTGTGCAGGCCGAGCGTAGGGAAACGCACTGCCCTCTCCTTTGTTGCAGCTTAGTTTCCTCCGTACTCGCACAAGTTCGCGAAAACCGTTCTGGCACGTCCCACGTGACGTGGAGGTCTTACGCGGTGCCCTAATCGGAGCTGCCCTCACAGGAGCCCTCGTCTTCGCCTTCCATCCAGGACCTCCTGACCGAAGTCACCGTGCCTCCTAGAGGACGGCGGCTTGGGCTCTTACTGCACTTTAAGTCCTGTTCCTTCTGTGGCACTGCAGGCAGGCCCAGGCCCAGAGAAGCAGCTCCGGCGTTCCTCGGTTGAGACAGTTCGCCGGATGCGGTTCTCCCTACTTCAATAAGTTGATTCAGGGAAGGAAACGCAGGGTAACCGGTGTCTCTTGGGACTCGTTAGAAGCCACAGGGATGTACGCTGAGTGTGCCCATGAAAACGGGGGCCTGCTGGAGCTAGCCCTGCTTTCCCATTTTGAGGGCTGCATTCATGCCTGCCTTGAAGCTACCTGACATTCCCGGGTCCCGACAGGCCAGTGAGCCCTGGAAGAATTCCTTGGGGATAATTATGAGTTAGCGCTCTGTAAACAAGGGGCTGCCGTGGCCGCGGAGGCTGTCCGCATGACAGGCTCTAGAGCGAAAGGGAACCTGGACGTGAGAACTCGCCTCCAGGTTAGGCCCTGAGTAGCCGTGCAGAAAGGGAGGCATGCAGCTGTTTCCATGAGTTCTC
>NW_020839670.1:2699-5185 GCF_003676395.1 Aethalodelphis obliquidens | reverse complement strand
ATCACAGCATTCTGATTTCAGATAAATAGAAATCAGGTGATAATTTCATATCAATCATTCTATTGTCTTTGATATTTTTAAAAAGAACAAATTGTTTGCCTTAATTTCACAGCATTTATGTTACCTATCATTTTAATTGGTTAGGTACTAGGTGATTTTTAAAGTTGTATATATGTGATATATAGCACTAAAAATAAGTTTACTGTCCATCAGTAAGGGAATGCACTATTACATTTTGATGCAGTCATACACTAGAAACAATGAGAGTTACTTAAATGAAAATGAACAAAAGTAAAAATGAATGTTGACTTAACAAAGAAAAGATAAATATCAAAATTAGAACAATAGTTTTTCACTGGCTATATAAAGAAAGGAAGGGCTTGTCGTATGAGCCTGTTACACCTTCCACATTTATTTCTAAACAAAAACGACACTTGCAGCAACTATTGTGAAGTATTTACACCTGACAAATCTAGATAAATGGTGCTCTATATTTTATGTACTTTTATGCATGTTTGAAATATTATATGATTAAATTCTTTTTAAAATGACAATTTTGTATTTCAAAGTTTTCTTTGAAAATTTCCTGCTCAAATTGAATTTTAAAGAATCTAGTAATGATTTTTCAGTGTGAAAATGATTTTATACCAACTCCATTAGATAAACAATAGATATTCCTAGATCCATCTGCACCAAGCCTTTCCTTTTATGTGTGCAGAGATTCTTGGCTAGCTTTATCTTTGTCTCTGGGGGATGTATAATATCATTCTAAATTAGAAAAAAATGTACCCATGTACAATGTATACGTCTTCCATATAGCACTATCTTAAAATGTGTTAATCGAAATATAATGTATATACAAAAATGCACAAATTATAAGTATATAGTTCAATTAATTTGCACATAGTGAGAACACTTAAGTAACACCTACACAGGTCATAGAACAGTACTTCAAAAATGTTCTCCCGCCTCTCCTTCCAAATAACCATTACCTTTATTTCTAATAGCTTAGATAGTTTTGTCTGGTTGTGTGTGTGTGTATGCATTGTGCATGGTGGGGGTTGCTGTGTATGTATGTATGTGCATGCAAGTATGTGAGGGTCTCCTTTAGCCCACTTATGGGTTGATGAGATTCATCAGGGATGTTGCTTATAGCAATAGTTCATTAATTTACTTTGATTTATAATTTCATGTTACAGGAATATATTACAATTGATTTATTCATTACATTGTTGATAGATATTTGATTTGCTTCCAGTTTAGAACAAGTACAGATAAAGCTCCCATGTGTATTTTTGTTTTGTCTCTTGATGAACATATTGATATTCTGCATTTCTATTTGGTACATATAATTGGATAAAATTGTTGGTGCATGGGTGTCAACAATAGATAGTGCCAGTTTTCCATTTTTACCTGCCACATTGTAGCTCCGTCAGTGATATATTTTATTGTCAATCCTATTAATTGTAGCGACCTGGTGGGTGTGTAGTGTTATCTTGTTTATTTATTTTTCCTCATGGTAACTATGTCTTGTATTGCCCTTGTGATTAATGGGAACATTTTCATACAGTAATTGGCCATTCGGATGTCCTTTTTATTTAAGTGCCTCATCAACCATCCTGTCAATTGCTTATGAGATTCTCTGTATTTTCTTATTGATTTGTGGGACTTTATATATTTTTCTAGAAATGAGTTTTTGTCAGTTATATGTTTTGCAAATATTGTTTCTCAGCTTGTGACTTGAATATTTACTCTAATATATATAGTATTATATTAACTAGTACATTATTATATATGTGTGTGTGTGTATGTTTAACAAATTGACAAAACACTATTTATTGAACAGACCATCCTTTCCCTATTGTCATATATCAAGTGTCCATATATGTGTGAGTGTGTTTCTGGACTCCCAAATCTGTACCATTGATTTTTTTGCTTATCCTTAATCCAAAACATAGCTTCCTAATTTATTTTCCAATAAATGTGATCGTCATTAGAATAATCACCAACTCTTTAATTCTTTTTAATTAAATTGCTTTTGCATTACTTATACTTCATATTTTAATATGTATTTTACAATATCCACAAAAAAACCCGATTGTAATTTTGTTTCTGATTCTGTTGCATGTTTAGAATGATCTGAGCAGATTAACATTTAACAATACTGAATCATTGATGGCAGGAATAGGATGTCATCCTGCATTTATTTAGTTCTTTTCAAATGTACATAAATAAGTTTTAAAGCCTTTAATGCAAAGGACTTGTACATTTAATATGGATATATTTCATGCTTTTTGATTTCGCTGTCGATGCTACCATTTTCTTTCCATATGGCTTATATCTGGTATATAGATATTCAATCAATTGTTGCACATTTGTCTTATATTCAGAAAACTTGATAAGTTTATTTTATAAATATAATGGTATATCAGCAACTTACTGAATTATTCATCAATATTATATTTCTCAATAATAATAGCTTTATG
>NW_020839670.1:0-2689 GCF_003676395.1 Aethalodelphis obliquidens | reverse complement strand
AAGGATGTCATCTGTACATTTTAGGTTAACATCAAAGAGGAATCCTATGAAATATTAACAGGAACAGAATTAAAGTATGTATAGGTAATTTTTAAAGATTCTAATGTTCCCTGTAAAACTAATAATTGGATAGACATCAGCATTATTACTTCCCCAACATTAAAATTTTTTAAATGATTCAAAATTTAAATACAGTAACTTATGAAGTAACCAGGTCCCATTATGACTGACCACTGAAGGGTAAATTGCATGAGGCACAATTACATGAGCCCAAGTGCCAGCTTATTCCCACTACTTCCCTCAAAGCAATTTTTACAGGGAATACTAGTTACACGTATAAGCTATTGATACATATTTTTCTTTTGACCGATCATTTAATTGTAGAGAAGGACACCATTAATCATCATTCTGATTATAATATAAAATAAAAGCAGAGTGAAAATCTAATATCTTTATTCAGAATATGGAAACAGCAATATTCCTTGAAATATTAAGGAAAATATAAAGCACACCTAGGTTTCACCACAATTACAAGTTGCATCAGTAAATGTAATTGCTCTGTATTACAGCAATTACTTTAAACTGTTTAGCCTTCTGTCCATAGGAGGGTTTTGTTTTTCTAATAGTATCAGGCCATTAAATGTGCTGACCAGTGTTATCATTGAATTTTCCTTTCCTCCTAAATCTCATGACAATGAAAGCATTTCTGCAGAGTCTATACAAAGTCACTAGGCTGGAGCTTGTCACCCAGTAATAGACTCTGTCATTTATGAGTTCCCACTTTATGTCACTCCTGAATGCTTTCACCTGAACCATTACTGAGCAACCTGAAATGTGGGGATAAATCTGCCACTGTGTTCTGCATACAATGACAGATCATCTGAGGGTGAAAGAGTCTCAGTGAGAAGAGAGCCATTTCTATCACACCTCCCCTCTGCCTATGTATATGCATGCCTGAGCAGGACGAAACTCTGCTTTCTTACAGTGTTATTTATTGGAAGCTGTTACTCCGTTGCATTTTTCACTCACAATTTGACACTTCCTCCTACAATGTAGTTGCTGCAGCGAACACATCTTTTCTGTTGTAACTGCTGTCAGTAAAGGAGAGTTAATTTCCTTCTTGCTGATTCTCAATTTGAGCATCTATGTGCCAGGCATTCTGCCTGCAGTTTGCATTCATTATTTCATTTAGTTCTCATGGCAGCCCTATGGAATGGATATTATTGCCTCCCTTTTAAAAAATGTCCAGGTCACAAACATAGTAAGTGGTGCAATAACTATTCAACCTTGATTTCCTCTGATTCCAAACTCTCTGCCCTTTGAATGGGCTGCGTCTCTAGTGTTTGTGCACATAATGTATTATTAGCATTGCATTTAAAAAATGTTTTTAAGTCATTAAATATACATACAACTGCTGCATATAACTTAGATGTACAATTAAATCATCATGATAAACCAAACAATATATTCAGAAGTCAGGGTAATACCTTAAAAGCCCCTGTTTGTTCCCTGTCAACTTCATTCCCTCGGGAGTAATAACCACTTATTCCAAGTTATGTGTTATTAAATCTCTCTTTTTCTTTAGAGTTTTACTATCCATGTAAGATATATAATACGTATGTATATACATTTAGTTCGTTCGTTCATTCATTTCTAGTGCATTTGTCAATTTATATAAATGAAATTAGTATATATTCTTTTGCAGCTTGCTATTCTCAGTTAATGTTATGCTTTTGAGATTCACCCAATTTGATTCATGCAGCTGCAGTCTATTCCATGGTTGATGGACATCTGGGTAGTTTTCAGTGTTTTACTCTTATGAACAGGGCTGCAAGGAAAATTCTGGTTTCATGTCTGCAGAAGCATATGTGTAGGATTGTCTCTAGGATGTATACCGAGTAGTGGGATTGCTGGGTCATAAAACATGCACTTGTCAACTGTATTAAATAACGTCAAATTATTTTCCAAAGTGGCTGCAGCAATTTGCTGTAAGACGAGCAGTTGCTAGGTAGTTAATAAATGTGCCCCTTGCTCATATCTTTGGCAATAATTGGTTTTGTCCAACTTTGGAATGTTTTCCAAATTGGTCACTGTGGTTTTGATTCACATTTCTCTGCTCTCTAATGTCCCTTTATTATTCATGTTTTATCTGTGAAATCTTTGTTCATATATTTTTACCATTTTAAAATTTTGTTAGTGGTCTTTCTCTTACACACACACACACACACAATTTACTCACTCACTTATATATCATAAATATTCTCTTAGAACACTAATTCTTTGTGAGTTATATTTGTGGAAAGTATTTTCCACTTTGGCTTATCATTTCTTTTCTCTAGACCAACAGAAGTTCTTAAATTTATTATGTTCTTCTTTTTTATAACTTGTGAATATTAAGAAATTATTCCCTACCCAAAGCCATAAAGTTATTCTCTTATATCATCTTCAAAAACTATATATAAATTTCACTTATGCATTTAAGCCAATGACATATCTGGAATCAACTGTTGTTTGTGTTGTAAGATAAGCATTCATCTCCTTTTTACATAATGATAATTATTTTTGTATACCCATTTATTTATTAGTCCACCTTATCCCCCAAGAATGTATAAGCTCTGTGATAAATTTGATTACCACATATAAATGACTATATTTCTATTTGGGTTGAGATTTCAATTATATAAATACA
>NW_020839669.1:0-5188 GCF_003676395.1 Aethalodelphis obliquidens | reverse complement strand
GGTCACCTTATTTTTGATAAAGGAGGCAAGGATATACGATGGAGAAAAGACAGCCTCTTCAATAAATGGTTCTGGGAAAACTGGACAGCTACATGTAAAAGAATGAAATTAGAACACTCCCTAACACCATACACAAAAATAAACTCAAAATGGATTAAAGACCTAAATGTTAAGGCCAGACACTATAAAACTCTTAGATGAAAATATAGGCAGAACACTCTATGACATAAATCACAGCAAGATCCTTTTTGACCTACCTCCTAGAGTAATGGAAATAAAAGCAAAAATAAACAAATGGAACCTAATGAAACTTAAAAGCTTTTGCACAGCAAAGGAAACCATAAACAAGATGAAATTACAACTCTCAGAATGGGAGAAAATATTTGCAAATGAAGCAACTGACAAAGGATAGTCTCCAAAATTTACAAGCAGCTCATGCAGCTCAATATCAAAAATAAACAACCCAATCCAAAAATGGGCAGAAGACCTAAATAGACATTTCTCCAAAGAAGATATACAGATTGCCAACAAATATATGAAAGGATGCTCAACATCACTAACCATTAGGGAAATGCAAATCAAAACACCATGAGGTATGACCTCACACCAGTCAGAATGGCCATCATCCAAAAATCTACAAACAATAAATGGTGGAGAAGGTGTGGAGAAAAGGGAACCCTGTTGCACTGTTGGTGGGAATGTAAACTGATACAGCCACTATGCAGAACAGTATGGAGGTTCCTTAAAAAACTAAAGTTATAAATACCATACGACCCAGCAATCCCACTACTGGGCATATACCCTGAGAGAACCATAATTCAGAAAGAGTCATGTATCACAATGTTCACTGCAGCACTATTTACAATAGCCAGGACATGGAAGCAGCCTAAGTGTCCATCGACAGATGAATGGATAAAGAATATGTGGCACACATATACAATGGAATATTACTCAACCATAAAAAGAAACGAAATTGAGTTACTTGTAGTGAGGTGCATTGACCTAGAGCCTGTCTTACAAATTGAAGTAAGTCAGAAAGAGAAAAACAAATACCATATGCTACCACGTATATATGAATTCTAAAAAAAATAAAATAAAGTAAAATGGTTCTGAAGAACCTAGGGGCAGGACAGGAATAAAGACGCAGGCGTAGAGAATGGACTTGAGGACACGGGAGGGGGAAGGGTTAGCTGGGCCAAAGTGAGAGAGTGGCATGGACTTAATAAATACTACCAAATATAAAATAGATAGCTAGTGGGAATCAGGTGCATAGCACAGGGAGGTCAGCTCGGTGCTTTATGACCACCTAGAGGGGTGAGATAGGGAGGGTGGGAAGGAGACGCAAGAGGGAGGGAATATGGGGACATATGTATATGTATAGCTGATTCACTTTGTTATAAAGCAGAAGCTAGCACACCATTGTAAAGCAATTATACTCTAATAAAGATGTTAAAATTTTTTTTTAAAAAGGCTTCATAGGAAATAGACTGTAAAATACCTCACTAATATTATTTTGTATTAATCACATCCTGAAAAATTATTTTCCTCAAATAATTCCATAAAATGTTATTCAACTGTTTCTTTTTACTTTTTAAAATGTAAAATCACATGTGAGGCTCACATTATACTTCTACTGGACATCGCAGTTTAGACTCAGATGGTGAAATGTGCCTGCTTCTGTATATTTTATGAAAGTAGAGAGGCTAGAATTTGCTGACGGATAGTATGTAAGGGTGTAAAAGGTAACCACCGTAGGATGGTCACATTTTCTAACTTGACAATCACTGGAGGTGTTGGAAGAATATTGGGAGAGTGGGAAATGGAATTTGGTTTTAGACACAAGTTGGAGATCTCTAATGGACCTTGTAATGGAAGTGATGAATGGGTGGGTGGGTATATGAGTCTGGAGTTCCTTAGAGAAATCCAGACTGGAGATTTAACTTTAAGGATACTTTGTCTATAAATAGTTTTTAAAGCTATTGCATTGGGTGCCATCACCTAAGAAGTGAGCATTAAATGCGGTATATGGGGCTTCCCTGGTGGCGCAGTGGTTGAGAGTCCGCCTGCCGATGCAGGGGACACGGGTTCTTCCCCCGGTCCGGGAGGATCCCACATGCTGTGGAGCGGCTGGGCCCGTGAGCCATGGCCGCTGAGCCTGCGCGTCCAGAGCCTATGCTCCGCAACGGGAGAGAGGCCACAACAGTGAGAGGCCCGCGTACCGCAAAAAAAAAAAAAAAAAAAAAAAAAAAAGGAGAGGGATGGGAATTTACATACATGTTGCTTTGTTCCATGCACCGTGCTTTATACTTTGCATTCATTACTTTACCTACTTCTCATGAGTTATCTATAAAGTTGCTGCCAATTTCCTAGGGGCCTTACATAAATTTCCCTGGCTCATACTCCCTAAGAGTGGCATACTAGGGCTTGAACTTACATCTTGACTTTAAGATCTAGATGAACCACTCCATTGTGGAGCAGAAAAATAGTCCTTTTTAATATTATCCCAGAAATAGTCCAATGATTAAAATGGTAAATTTCTGCCCGGGGTTAACAGGTGTGTTGGAGCCTCTCTCCTGGTTAATCTTTATGCATGGAATCATTTTAGACTTGAAAGAGGCCATGGACATCCAATCAACTTATTTTACACATGAGAGAACTGAAGCCAGATGTGATTTGGACACCGAAGATCACATGGTTAATTAGAATGAGCAGCAATACCCAGGATTCCTACTGTCCAATACTAAACAGGGTTAACTCCCATCACCTCTCAAATGGGGCATTTTTAGGATTCACGTGGGCTTACGTGGAAATGTAGGAGACAACCCCCTTCTTGGAAGTGAACTTCTAGGGGCTCTGAAACTGAGCCTTTTGATTTGACTCCTCTCCCTCACAGGCTGGGGCTAGGGGGATAGAATCAGTGTCTGAGAATTTGTGGCTTTGCCATGTGCTTTCATTCGACAGGGGACAGGAATCCACAGGCAGGCTGCCCTTATGGAAAGCACTTGTTTGCCTAGAGGGGTCTCTGCTCCCTTTGAACTTCTCTGGGGACTCTACATGTCAGAGAGAGCTGATCAAAACAGTAAATAAGGACCCTGACAAGGATTTTCAAAATTGCACGCAGATGTCTGCATTTTAGAGAATTGGAAACAAACCTTTCTTGGATCGCTATAGCAACAAGAAGACACACAAAACAATACTTTGCAAGAAGCCATCCCTTGGGGACTGATAACAGTTTGGAGGAGTGGAGCTGGGGGTTTGTAGAGTCTGGGCCAACATGCGCAGAGGCGGAGAACCCTGCTGCCCAGGAACGTGGAGCTTGTGTTCTAATGGAAACCACCAGTCTCTAGGGCGTGCTCCCCTCAGTCTGAGCCTTGATGTGAGAATGTGAAGATAGGAAAGGCAGGGGGCCAGGAGGAAGGCCTGGTCTGAAAATGCTGCCTTTTTGGCTCCGTCTCCATTTGCCCAAAACAATCCTCCGGATCCAGACTGGTAGAATATAAAAATTCACATGTTCAGAGCACTTTACCATTTGTAAAACGTTTTCCTGAATTTATCATCGGAGTTGCTCACTTAGCTGTTTCAATTTAGTAATGGATAAATAGTGCTCTGAGATAGGTCTAGAGTTGGGATATGAATTCAAACCCTTCTGGTTCAAAAACCCTTGACACAAACCAAGTTGCATGAACCAGAGTCCCCCAGCCATTTTCTTGTTCTTGTGAATTTTTTTTTTTAATCTTTATTGGAGTATAATTGCTTTACAATAGTGTATTAGTTACTGCTTTATAAAAAAAGTGAATCAGCTATACATAAACATATATCCCCATATCTCCTCCCTCATGTGTCTCCCCCCCCCTCCCTATCCAACCCCTTTAGGTGGTCACAAAGCACAGAGCTGATCTCCCTGTGCTATGCAGCTGCTTCCCACTAGCTATCTATTTTACATTTGGTAGTAAATATAAGTCCATGCCACTCTCTCACTTGGTCCCAGCCTACCCTTCCCCCTCCCTGTGTCCTCAAGTCCATTCTCTAAGCCTGCGTCTTTATTCCTGTCCTGCCCCTAGGTTCTTCAGAAACATTTTACTTTATTTTTTTTTTTTTTAGAATTCATATATATGTGTTAGCATACGGTATTTGTTTTTCTCTTTCTGACTTACTTCAATTTGTATGACAGACTCTAGGTCCATCCACCTCACTACAAATAACTCAAATTTCGTTTCTCTTTATAGCTGAGTAATATTCCATTGTATATGTGTGCCACATCTTCTTTATCCATTCATCTGTCGATGGACACTTAGGTTGCTTCCATGTCCTGGCTATTGTAAATAGAGCTGCAATGAACATTGTGATACATGACTCTTCCTGAATTACGGTTCTCTCAGGGTATATGCCCAGTAGTGGGATTGCTGGGTCGTATGGTATTTATGATTTTAGTTTTTTAAGGAACCTCCATAGTGTTTTCCATAGTGGCTGTATCAATTTACATTCCCACTAACACTGCAAGAGGGTTCCCTTTTCTCCACACCCCCTCCAACATTTATTGTTTGTAGGTTTTTGGATGATGGCCATTCTGACTGGTGTGAGGTCATACCTCATGGTAGTTTTGATTCACATTTCTCTAATGGTTAGTGATGTTGAGCATCCTTTCATGTATTTGTTGGCAATCTGTATATCTTCTTTGGAGAAATGTCTATTTAGGTCTTCAGCCCATTTTTGGATTCAGTTGTTTCTTCTTTTTTTTTGATATTGAAATGCATAAGCTGCTTGTATATTTTGGAGACTAATCCTTTGTCAGTTGCTTCATTTGCAAATTTTTCTCCCATTCTGAGGGTTGTCTTTTCATCTTGTTTATGATTTCCTTTGCTGTGCAAAAGCTTTTAAGTTTCATTAGGTTCCATTTGTTTATTTTTGTTTCTATTTCCATTACTCTAGGAGGTAGGTCAAAAAGGATCTTGCTGTGATTTATGTCATAGCGTGTTCTGCCTATATTTTCATCTAAGAGTTTTATAATGTCTGGCCTTAACATTTAGGTCTTTAATCCATTTTGAGTTTATTTTTGTGTATGGTGTTAGGGAGTGTTCTAATTTCATTCTTTTACATGTAGCTGTCCAGTTTTCCCAGCACCACTTATTGAAGAGGCTGTCTTTCTCCATCGTATATCCTTGCCTCCTTTATCAAAAATAAGGTGACC
>NW_020839668.1:0-5193 GCF_003676395.1 Aethalodelphis obliquidens | reverse complement strand
ATTGAGAAGAGCCCCCAGCCCCAGTCTGGCCCCAGGGAGGGACTGACCCCACTCTGAGACCTTGGAAAGGAACCTGAACTCTTGCCCTGGTAGCAGTCGGGATGGGGACAGCAGAAAGAGACCTCAAATCCTTGCTGGTCAGATCATCCCAGAGCCTCATCCTTGGTTTGTCCCCTCCCAAGCTGGTCAGATCACCATCCAGGTGCTGCTGCCCAGCCCACCTCCACGTCGTCACCCCCTGCCCAGCCACCACAGGGACTCACCCACTCCTTGGAAGAGCACGAAAGGCAAGACTCCCAGCAGCAGGAGCAGGGACTTGTCCATGTCAGCCTGGGATGGCGGGAAGATGCAGAGGCGGCTGCAGAGGGGAGCAGGGTGCCCAGGAAGGGTGCGGACAGACTGCTCTTGTGTGCAGATGAGGGAAGCCGAAGAATCTGGACTGAGCTGCTCCTGGGCTGTGGGCAGAAGCTTCCTTTTACACACCTGCCAGTGGGTGTTTCACAGCCACGCAGGCCCAGGAAACGTTCCCACAGAACAAGCCCCTTGGACACTTCTGAGGATAAATGTCCCAGGTGTCCCTCCTGATCCTTTGAGGCTGCCTCCTGATCAGTGGGGGACATGACGCCTGACCAGATCTCGGGGCCCCTCAACAGTTCCTGACTGTTTACTCTCTGGACATCCCACTGCCCCAGGCCCAAGAACAAGAGCTTGTCATGTGGGCCGGGCTTTGCTAAGATAGCCATTTCCTCTGAGTCCAAAGTGCCCATGACCACCTCCCCTCCAGTCCCACAGCCCAAGCCAGTACCCAACCTGGGCTGACACCAGCCTCAGGCCTCAGGATGCACTCACTGTAGGTGCAGCCTGTGCTGTTTTCATTCCCTTTCCCCTCCCTATATTCGAGCTCATAATTGAGACCTCAGTGGGCCTCTCAATACTGAATCAGTGTTGCCATTGCTGGGTGTAGTCATAATAGCAAACATTTACTTAGTATTTTCTATAAACCAGTATCCACATCTACTGCTACCATACATATCTAAATTAGGATATATCTTCAGCCTATCACAAATATATTAAATATACAGCAAATACTTCCAAAACAAAAAAGGAATAAAAGCACTATAGAGGACTAGTTCATTTTATAAAATATAAATCAATTCCTGCTATATTAATCTTATTTCTCTGGACTACAAAGGAAGCAGATAATTTTTTTTATTTAAAATTTCGTTGTTGTTGCTCAAAGAAATACCTATGCCCCAATACCTCTGAAAGTACAATCCTGTAGTATCCTGAGTTTATTAATCATGTATAATAAAAATAGCCAATTCCCCAACCAGAGTGTTCATGCTTGGAGATCCAGCCAAAGGAAGGAGAAAGTTCATGGAGTTCATGGGGTTCATGGATCTCAATGTGCAGGTTGAGCACCTGAGAAAACATTCCAGGTCACAGTGGCGGTCTCCCTTTCCCCCTCTCCTTCTCCATCTAGACAACCCTTTCATGGCAGAAACCTTGACAGTCACGTTCACCATTAGCCAGAAGCACTCCACACAATGCATGGTAAAGAGCAGGCGTTCAGTAATATTTCTGACTAAACAAGAATAAGAGGACAAGTAAATGAATGCATGAGGGTCTGCCAGCCCAGAAAGCAACTACGGGAGGAAAAGGGCCAAGAAACCCCACGCACCCACAGACTGAGAGTCCAGCTGTCTCCTACACTGTGAGAGGAGGGCTGTGATGCGTGAGAACTCCCCTTCACCACCTTCAGAAGACAAAAATGATTCAGAGTAGATTCTGCAGGAGTGTGGGGTGCATGGATGAATGATGTCATTGTTACCCAGTCCCCACACTGAGGAACTGTGCTGAGGGACCCAGGGTCCTCTGTATGCTCAGCAGGTCACTCTAACATGATAGTGGAATTCCAGAGATGCACACGGTTCTGCAAGTCCCACATGCCCCCGTCTTCACTATGCAAGAACAGAGGGTGTGGAAGGAGTAGAGAATGGAGGAAACAGGATATATACAAATTTTTGGAGCTGCCAAGGAACATAATTCTTCTTTCATAGCATTATTGTACTAAAGATAAGCTGTTCTGTGCAAACTTGAAGGATGTATTGATAATAATAGTGCATAGTACACAATGCGTAATATGATATTGTAAAGAGACGTCATCACTGGGGAACCTAGGAAAAGAGTAAAAAGCAGAAAATAATGATCTAGTCAAATCTTCTCATGGAAATTTATGCTCCTCAAACATCCTGATGGTGTTTCCTAAGGGAAGGATAGTGGTGGTCATCATTAAAAAGTCTCCAAATTATACATGCTGTAGAGGGTGTGGAGAAAAGGAAACCCTTCTACACTGTTGTTGGAGATGTAAATTGGTGCCACAATAATGGAAAACAGTCTGGAGGTTCCTTAAAAAATTAAAAATAGACTTCCTATATGATCCAGCAATCTTACTCGTGGGCATATATCCAGAGAAAACTCTAATTTGAAAATATACATATACCCCAGTGTTCATATCAGCACTATTTAAGATAGCCAAGACGTGGAAGCAACCTAAATGTCCATCAACAGATGAATGGATAAAGATGTGGTACATATACTGGGTTGGCCAAAAAGTTCATTTGGGTTTTTCCGTAACATCTTACAGATATATATACACAATGGAAAGTTACTCAGCCATAAAAAGAGAATGAAATAATGTCATTTTCAACAACATGGATGAACCTAGAGATTATCATGCCAAGTGAAGTAAGTCAGAAAGAGAAAGACAAATACCATATGACATTGCTTGTATGTGGAATCTAAAATATGACACAAATGAACTTATTTACAAAACAAAAATAGACTCAGACTTAGAAAACAAACTTATGCTTAACAAAGGGGAAAAGGGGTGGGGGGGATAAATTAGGAGTTTTGGAGTAGTGGATACAAACTACTATATATGAAATAAATAAACAACAAGGTCCTACTGTGTAGCACAGGGAACTATATTCAATATCCTGTAATAACCTATAATGGAAAAAATATGAAAAAGGATAGATATATAACTGAATCACTATGCTGTACACCAGAAACTAATGCAACATTGTAAATCAACTATACTTAAAAAAAATAATAATGATTTAGGGGATGTGAGCCCACTGGAAAATGTCTGTGACAGCTATCCAATTATGCTAAAATAAAATGGAGATATTATATGACTAAAATAGCTCCACTTGTATATCTGAACCTCACATAAATCATTGAGAAACATTGTGAGTTCAATCTATACCAGAAAAGGCCATGACCACCTCAGAGAAGAATATGCTGCCCCACATTCCCGGCTGGGCTTCCTTCAGCCACTCTTCCCCATAAAGTTTCTTAAACAGCACTCCATAATGTGTCTGCATCAGGTTGCACTGGAAGACAATGGTAATTGTAAATGGTGGCGTTATGCTGGATGATACATCACATCCCTGAATGATGTACTGTGGAAATTTTCTCGTTTTTCAGGAGAGGAGGCTTCAGAGGTTGATCAGGAATTGAGAGCTTGATAAAAGTCGTATATTAATTTATCCTAAGCCCATGAGACTTCCAAAGTTGGGAGGGATCTAACAGTTAGTTCTAATTCATGACTTTATTCCAAGCTTGCTTACTAAATTACCACTTTCACTGCCCATTGCTTCAGTCTAGGGAATAAATTATGGTCAGTCTACTTAGAGGTTATCAGGCACAATCTCTCCCAGCACAGGAACCTTCGCCTGGGCAGCAGCCAGACAGGGGGCGCCTAGAACCACCACAAGCTTCCAGGCCCACGCCAATCCCTATCAGATCTTTCAGTAATGTGTCTAGGCAGAAACCCAACCTGGAAGTGCCCTGGCCAGAGCACAGACTCAGAAATCAGATGAATCTGGGTTTGAAGACTCATTCCAACATCTACTGGCTATGAGACTCTGACAACTCATTAATCTACAGCTCTCAATTTCCCCATCAAGGAAGTAGGGAATATAATAGCACTTAAGTCGTTAGGTTATAGGTTCAATTCTTTACATTCATTTTCTTTTCAACTACCAACTAGAGAATACAGTTAAGAAAAGTTTAATTAAAAAATTGGGACTAAGTATTTTCACAGGTTTATATTTAGTGACCTCTATTCTCTGCCTATATGATTGGTCCAATCATCAGTCCTAACTTCACCCGCAAGACATACACACGCTGGCAAACCTCCTTCCATATGGTCGTTTGTCTCCCTTCCCCCAACATCACACAAGGAGTGTGGCTATTTTGCCTCATTTCCTGAACTGCCGTCTCCCACCATGTCTCCTCTCATTCATGTTCTACCTTGGAAACCTGCTAACCTTGTCCAGACCAATGACCAACTGCAGCAGTCACAAGACAAGGAATGCTGCTTTATGGGTGGATGAACAGGCTGCCCTCATCACTGGTCCTTCATCATTTCCCAAATCACCGCTGGGAACATGCATCTTCTTACAATACGTTCTCTTGTGGATTTTGTATATTTTTCATCAATTATGCAGAAAGTACACTCTGTTTGAAGAGCTGCTTTTCTGGAACACTGATAATAAAACCCACGTGTATAAACCACCTGGACCAGCCCGTAAACCTCTCCTGTCTGGCTTGCTCCAAACACCCCACCAGCATAATCCACCACTACCAGCACCACTTTAATTGCCATCATCAACACTGACCGCCACTAACACACTCCAGGCATTTTATTATTTTTTTGTATGAAACTTTTATTGTCCCAAGATCAATTTAAAATAATTTTAATTGGTGCGGCTTCCCTGGTGGCGCAGTGGTTGAGAGTCCGCCTGCCGATGCAGGGGACGCGGGTTCGTGCCCCAGTCTGGGAAGATCCCACATGCCGCAGACCGGCTGGGCCCATGGGCCATGGCCGCTGAGCCTGCGCCCGGAGCCTGTGCTCCGCAACGAGGGAGGCCGTAGCGGTGGGGGGCCCACGTGCCACAAAAAAAAAAAAATTTTATTGGTGTATAGTTAATTTACAATGTTGTGTTAGTTTCAGGTGTACAGCAAAGTGAATCAGTTTTACATATACATATATCCACTGTTTTTTAGATTCTTTTCCCATATAGGTCATTACAGAGACTCCAGGCATTTTAAACCCATGTTCTTTCACCTGTCAATGCTCAGCCTCCAGGATATTTCCAGTCGTGTGTGGGTTTGGGGCATGGA
>NW_020839667.1:0-5202 GCF_003676395.1 Aethalodelphis obliquidens | reverse complement strand
TCTGTCTTTGTTAGTTTTATTATCAGTCCAGCCTCAGGAACTCAAGAAGGGCAGAGGAGGGCATTTCCCTCCTGACAAGTCCAAGTTATCTTCTCTTCAGCCTCACACTGTAGAACCTCTTAGGAACCTCTGTCCTCAGGGGCCACTTTCACTCTGCTGACATCACCTTGCCAGGTGTGTTTTCCTGGCATCTCTTTTCTGCATTTCCGTCTCACCATTCAATATTTCTTCCAAATAGGTGTGACATTTCAGTGTCCATTGTCTGGATGTACACAGTTTATTAGTCATTCCCTATGAAAGGACCTCTTGGTCTTTTCCAAATTGTGGCAAATATGAATAAAGCTAAGTGAGCATCGTGTGCAGGGTTTTCTCTGGACTAAAGTCTTACTGTCTTTCACATACGTACAAAGGAGCACTATTGCTGAAACACAGATAAGAGTATGTTTAGTATTGCAGGAAGCCCCCAAAATGTCTCCCAAGGTGCACCCCGTTCTGCATCCCCACCAGCTGTGAATGGACCCCCTGATGCTTCACATCCTGCAGGTGTTTAAGGTTCTCAGAGTCCTGATCTGATCCACTCTTGTAAGTTTTCGGGGATATGTCCTTGTTTGGAATGCCACTTCCCTGTGACATATGTTCTCTCACAGCCTTCTTTGCAAACTCTTTGTCTTTTTGGTCAGGTGTCTGTTAAGGACTTTAGCCCATATTTTAATCCTTTTGTTTCTTTCTTATGGTTGAGTTTAAGACTTCTTGGTACATATTAGATAACAATCAGATATACTAGATAAGTCTTTTGCAAATATTTTCTGCCAATCTCTAGATTGCATTTAGGTAAATTTTAAATATTTTTTTTTGTTTCTCATATATTACTTGTTGTGTTTCTATTACAATGAAAAGTGAAGTCAAACTTTCACTTCCTAAGCTATGGGAACTTCATGTGGGAACATGCCACAGTACACTCAAGGCCTGTTTCAGATACCACAAGGATGGAATGGTAAAACAGAGGCAGGACTTATTCAGAGATGCTCCTCTGGAAAAGTAGAACTGTACCAACGTACCCTCCTTCCTGTGTTGCTGGTGAGAACTATGCTGCGTGTCCACAGAGACACAGATCCTTGATGAGAGAGTGAGATTTCATCAGTTAGATTGACGGTTTCCTAAGAATAAATTTTACCCGTGATGGATCTCAGTTTATGAATGATTGTAACTTGAATGATTCAATGGATTTAGCAATGGTTGAAAACAAAATCAATTCCTTGAATTATTATTATTAATTTTAATTTATGTTGCCCCAGAGAAGAGTTTGACAATTACAATTTCAGTAACACATTTCCATAATTATTACTTGTACCTCTTAAAATTTAGACAACATGCTGTTTCATAATAAATGTTTCATTACATCCCTCACATTTGAAACTGGATTCCAAGTGGACCTAGAAGATGAAATGTGAGGACAGCGAATGTCTCCACATTCAGTAACATCTAAGGCAACAAATCTAACATCACACGAAGACGCTGCTGATTTCCCACTATAGTTCCCGGTTCTTCTTTGCCCAATGATTCCAGAAAAGATACTAAATGACCTAAACCCTCTGGTCCCAATGTTGCTGAAGCTCACACCTCATTCTGAGCTTATCCCCTCAAGAGTTTATAAGGTAAAATACAGAGACCATCAGAAGGACCTGTCCACAATGTCCCCATGAAGCCACCACCATCAGCCTTTCTCCCTCCCATCACGATGGTCAGGCCGTCTTGCTGTGACCATCACTGGTAACCTGCAGAGCCAGATGAGTGAAATCACCCCACTTCATTTCCCATCACCCACTGGACATCTCTCATAGATATTCCCTCAAGCATTATCAGATAATCCAGTCTCCAGACATAATTTCCTCCAATTTTCTCCACAAAGGTAAAATAACTTTTTTTTAGTTCTGGTGACCTAACACATTTTTCCTAGGGAAAAATAGACCCTAAAAACAAATCCCCAACCACTGAAACATAAAACACCTGTTATATATCCTTCTATGTTAACATGAATTTGGATGGATCTCCTCTAATCCACCAGCTCAAGAAGGGCAGGTCACATGCTGGGGCATCTGTACAAATGCAGGCCCTTCTTCCACCTGCTGAATAATGGGCCCACCTGGTTCTAGGTTTTAGATGCCATCCCTTCCGCTCCCCTATCCCACAGCGTATCAGCTCAATTTTCAGGTCCTGGCAACATGGTCCAGACGTGTCCTGTGATTCTTGCCCATATTACGTTTGTTGGTTCTCCTATTATTGACATTCAAGCAGGCAGATTCTTTACAATTTAATTTACTCTGCAAATATTATTGGAAAAGCTAGAAGAAGTATAGTACTCTGTTCATGAAATTGTATGGAGTAAATAACTTCTCACAGACAGCAGGCTCGACATCAGTCAGTGTACAGGTGAAATCACTGGGCTGAGGGAGAGCTGACCTGCCCCAGACCCACAGGTGTTACCTCTCAGGGCAGGAGTGGAACCAGGGCTACATGTACAGGGTGTCAGTCAGAGATGGGGACTCACATTGGTCTTTCTGTTTCCTAGGAGAAGTAACATCACTGATGACACTGAGGTCAACATCTAGCACCCCTGGCAACCCCACTATAAATTTCAGACATACCATTACCATCGTGATCCCGAATTTACATCCTTGCAGACTGAAATGCAGATGGTGAGGCCACATCCTCAGTGCCCACAGTGAGATGGGATGGAGCTGTGCTCTGCTCTCCAGCACCATTTACTTATATGACCTCAGGCACAGTCCCAGGACTCAGTGACCCAGGGACTCGGGAGAGCTGCTCTCAGGTGGAATTTTCAAGGGAACCTGCTTCCTGAGGTGAGGAATTTCCTCTGACCATGACACCAACATACTCTGCAAGGCATTCACTGTGAAGGTTTACTTCTAAAAATCATGCATGTTCTCTCACCCAGTGCAGTGGGAACTGTGCATGTTCTCTCACCCAGTGCAGTGGGAACTGTGTTCACGGACTTCCAATGTAACTGGCTGTGACAGGGAGAGTTAGAAATGAACACTTCTAGAAGGAGTGAGTCTGTGCACTGTGACCAGGTCACCTGCCCAGCATGTTGGAGTCCTGAGGAGCTTCTAGGAGTTGTCTGTTCTTAGACCTTGCTAGCCCTGGGGATTCCTCAACGTCCACATGCAAGGAAAAAGCCCTGAAGCTCACGGTGTTCCTGCAGACACTCAGTTGTGCACAGGAAACCGTCAGGTCAGGCTACTGGCCATGTCAGCAGTGCTGGGATCCATGACCATCTCAGCAAGAATGACTACCTTGTCCACAAAATACACGGTGTGTTTAGTTGTTAAGAGTAAATCCACCTCCAGAGCAACTCTTGATAATATTTAAACTGTTTCAGGTGAAGAAATGTTCACCCAAGTTAAGGGAAACACGAAATCCGTTGTGAATTATGATAAACATTCAATTTTACCTGACTTTGTCTGAATTCAATGTGATTATTACATGTATGGTTTGTCTCAAATACTTGCGCATCCAGCTAATAAACAGGAGGTAATGCAGAAAGGAAAAAACAAGGGTCTGTGGCTGACATCTTGGAGGACCCTGAATGTGTGATGGGTATTTATGTGAAATATATACCTCCATGGGATTAAAGTCTACTCCCCAAACCTGCCGTTAATCCTTGAGCACAGCTGACTTCCTGACTAGCCCTTCAGCATCATTTCATTCCTGGACACAGAGTCCCCCAGGCATATTGAGGGGACCCCAAGTGGGGCTGAGTTCTCTGAGGGCACAGTCAGCACCCTCCTCAGGTGGAGCCCCAGAGACTGGGATCTCCCTTCACTACTTTCTGCTTTTTCTAAAAAGGTCCCTCCCTTATGCAAATATCCCCTTAGCCCACAAGGTAAAAACAAAGTACCTGTTCACTTAAATTCAGGTTTCTCCTCATGCTTGAAGAGAATTTCTGGGCTTCATGAATCTCATCTGCAAGAAGATGAATCCACTGTGGTTCTTCCTCTTCCTGGTGTCAGCTCCCAGAGGTGAGTTTCTCAGGGATTCAGATGTGAAAAGATGGGGAAGCTGCATCTGAGCCCATGAGTCACCGTGGTTCTCTCTGTCCACAGGTGTCCTGTCCCAGGTGCAGCTGCAGGAGTCGGGACCCAGTCTGGTGAAGCCCTCACAGACCCTCTCCCTCATCTGCACTGTCTCTGGAGTCTCATTAACCAATTATGATGTACACTGGGTCCACCAGGCTCCAGGAAAGGGGCTGGAGTGGATTGGTGCGACCTGGGATGGTGGAAGCATAGGCTATAACCCAACTCTTAAGTCCCGGCTCAGCATCACCAGGGACACCTCCAAGAGTCAAGTCTACTTATCGTTGAGCAGCCTGACAACTGAGGACACAGCCGTGTATTACTGTGCGACAGACACAGTGAGGGGAAGTCAGTGTGAGCCCAGACACAAACCTCCCTGCACAGGGGCCCGTTACCACCAGGGGGAGCACAGGACCCACCAAGTACAGGGCTGAGGCCTGTGGCAGGTGCAGATAGGGGCTGGGAGGGAATTCTTGTTAGAACCTGTGCTTTCCTCTTCCTGCCCAGGAGCTCCACCAGAGACCCTGTTCTGTATCCTAATGTTTCATTATAGTTGTGTATAAATATACTCATATGTGCACACACATATAATACTAAAGAATTAAGGTTCTTTATCATTTCTTTATTTACCTTTTTCTCAAAGGAGTTCAGAACAACCCTGCGGCTCACCATAATGTTCAATTTCAGCCTGAAGTTCGCGAAACTTGTAAATATCCTGAGAGTGCACATGAGATTTTTAAAGAGTATTAATTGTTGTTTTGTTTTTGTAGATGTGGAAAGAAGAGGCACACCCTCCTGCTTTCAGGCAACCTGCACAAGCATTTTGAATTCTGCAGTAGGCAGTGTTATAGACTCTAACGCCAGAGTGCTCCAGTACTGCACGTGCAATTATCCTCGTTATTCACAGATTCAATATCTGCAAATTCACCTACTTCTAGCTTTTATGAGCACCCCAAAATAAATACTGTCATTTTCTGGTCATTCACGGACATTTACAATGTGGTCGGTTGTTTGAATCACCCAACACACTCATACACACACAAACACACACCCACACCCACACACACACACACACACACACACACACACATTCCCAGCTGAGGTCAGT
>NW_020839666.1:0-5203 GCF_003676395.1 Aethalodelphis obliquidens | reverse complement strand
TTTATTAGGGAGCGCTCCCGGACGAGGTTCACTGGTCCGAGAGAAAGAGGACCAGAGAAGTCGCTCCCAGGCGAGTGTTGGGCAAGATTTTATAGGGGAAGAAGGGAAAGGGGTGTGGTGAATCTGGGAGGGCGCAGGGTATTCCTTATTTGGTGGTCTTTTCGGGTATCCTGGGGGACCGTTAGTCCCGCCCCTCAAAGGGCGGGAAGGCTGGGCTGGTTTCAAAGTCCCCAGGTCAGTTCCTGGAACTGGGTGGTCCGGAATGTCTCCAGGGCAGTTTCTGGAACTGGGTGGTCCGGAGAATTTCGTTCTGATGCAACCTGTGAATCTGATTGTGTTCCCCTGCCTCAGGCCAGTTGGCCTTACATCCCGACATCTTTGGTGTAATGAGGCGGCATTCTGATCTCTGGCTACTTCATGCTGAATGGGGGCGTCGAAAGGGGAGTCGGGCGACCAGAGGTCCGAGGCTTAGGGGAGACCAGTAGGGGGTTCTGTAGGAAGCAAGGTGTAAGAACCGAGGAGCATTTGGTTTGTGGCCACCCGAGAGACTTCCTCTATGCGCCTGTGAAGGAACCTAAGAAAACAGGGAGCAAACATGAGCAAGATACAGATGAGAATTAAGGGGCCTAAGATTGGTGTTAGCCAGGTATAGAGGGTGGATCGCCACCAATCGGGAATTGGGGAGGCGGACTGTTGGTGTTTGCGTTGGAGTTCTCCTCTTAAGCGATGGAGGGCTTTTACGTTGTCTTCGACGAGTCCTGTTTCATTGATGTAATAGCAGTATTCCTCCTGTAGGAAGAGGCAGGTACCTCCTTTGTCGGCTGTCAGGAGATCCAGGGCTCGTCGATTTTGGAGGGCAACTCAGGCTACTGAGGTGATCTGGTGCTGGAGGGAGATGATGGAGGTGGCAGAAGCCTCGATGGCTAGTTGGAGTTTCTGTTCTAGGTCACAAGATGTTGAGACACTGTGTGTTAGAGCTCCTCCCCCAACGCCCGCAGCAGTGAGAGAGGAGGCGAGGGAAATGCCTGTGACCATAGGGAGAAAGATGGCCCTTAGAGAGGTCGAGGACCCGAGTGAGTGCTATCAGTTAAGCCCTTTGAGAGGTTGTTCCTTCTGGGAGGCTGTTAGCCTTGATAATAGTTGAGATAGTTAACACAGCGTAGGCCGCCCGTCGGCATCTGTCAAGACCGAGTCAGGACTGAGTATCGAACTACCGTCCACAAAGAGAGTGCGGTCCGGATTTGAAAGAGGGGTTTCAAAGAGTCCCTCTCTTGGTGGTTTGAGGGCCTTTATGACTTGGGGGCAGGAGTGGGAAGGGGAGGTCCCGGTATTGGAGATAGGCAAGAGGGAGACCAGGTTTAGGCCAGGCGGAGGGGTGGGGGGAGATCAAGACAAATAGCTGGGTTTTCAATGAATAGTAGGTGGAACTCCTGGATGCGGGAGGGGCCCAGGAGGGAGAGAGACTTGTGGCCTAGGAGGTCGACCAGCGGGTGGGAGGAAAACACGATTAGTGGGTGGGCCAGAGTCAGTTTGAGTGTTTGTTTGGTCAGTTCGGCTGCCGCTGCTAGGGCCCGAAGGCATGGTTGCCATCCCCGAATGGTTGGGTCTAGCTGTTTGGAGAGGTAAGCCACAGGGCGGTAGGAAGGCCCTACAGGCTGGGCAAGAAGTCCAGTGGCTATTCCGGCCCGTTCATCCACAAAAATGTGAAAAGGTCGGTTTGGGTTGGCAGAGAAAGGGGAGGAGAAGATATCAGAGCGTTACGCAGGGTGAGAAAGGCCTGCTGAACGGCAGAAGGAGAGGTGAGGGGTCCTTGAGGGGTTTCTTTAGCGGCTAGATATAAGGGTTTAGTGAGGAGAGCAAAGTTAGGGATCCAGTGTCGGAAAAATCCTATAAGGCCCAAAAAGGAGAGAATTTGTTCCACTGTTTCCGGAGGCTGGAGTTCACGGATAATCCGGGTGCGGTCGGCTGTTAGACCTTTTGTGTTAGGGGTAAGGTGGAGCCCCAGGTACGTTACAGAAGATACAGATAACTGAGCCTTGGCTGGGGAGACCCGATAACCTCGAGAGCCAAGGTAATTGAGGAGATCTGCAGTATGTTGTCTTGAGAGACTGAGAGACGGGCTACAAAGGAGGAGGTCATCTACATATTGAAGGAGTGTGCTGGGGGTAAGGGAGCAGGAAGTGAGGTCCCGTGCCAGCGCCTGACCGAAGAGGTGAGGACTGTCGCGGAAGCCCTGGGGAAGAACTGTCCAGGTGAGCTGACTGGAAGTATGAGTATCTGGATCCGTCCAGGTAAAGGCGAAGAGGAAATAGGAGTCGGGATGTAGGGGGATAGTGAAAAAGGCATCTTTGAGATCCAGAACCGTAAAGTGGGTTGTGGATGGGGGAATATGGGAGAGCAAGGTGTATGGGTTTGGTACTACTGGGTGGAGAGGAATTATGGCCTCATTGATTATTCGGAGGTCCTGGACCAGGCGATAATCCCCAGAGGCCTTGCGGACAGGCAGGATGGGGGTGTTGCAGGGAGAGTCAGTGGGGATAAGGAGTCCCTGGTTTAGGAGTCTGGTGATAATAGGTTGTAGGCCCCTAAGGTGAGTCTCAGAGATGGGAAATTGGGGCCTTGATGGAAATTTGGAGGGGTCCTTTAGGCGGATGAGAACGGGGGAATGGTGTGTTGCTATTATGGGCTTAGAAGTATCCCAGACTTGGGGATTGATTGGGTTCAGTGTGATTGGAAGAGGGGGATAGGAGGGGGAGGGTTCTAGAGACAGGCTGAGAAGAGGAAGCAAGAGTTGGGAGGAGGGGACCTTAGGGTCAAGTCTAACCAGCTGGAGGGAGGCCCCTAAGTGGAAAAGGACATCTCAGCCTAGCAAGGGAACTGGGCAGGATGGTATGACTAAGAAGGAATGAGTAAAAGGGAGTCCTTCGATATGACATGGGAGTGGACCGGTCTGGAGTGGGAAGGATGGTTTGCCATCAATACCCATGACCGAGATCTGGGAAGGAGAAACTGGCCCGGAATAAGTAGGCAGGACCGAATAGGTAGCCCCCGTGTCCACCAGAAATGAGATGGACTTACCCCGCTACCTGTAGCGTTACCCTGGGCTCGGCGAGGGTGATGGGGGTCTTCGAGTCCGAGTGCCGTCAGTCGTCAGCCAATCCCAGCAGTTCGAGTGGTAATGCCATTGGGTCGGCCTGCCCCCGCGTGGAGACGCTGAGGGAGGGCCAGTCGTAGGGTAATCACTCTTCCAGTGGCCCGTTAGCCCGCAGCTGGGACAGGGCTTAGAAGGAGGTCGGGGATTGGGACATTGGCGAGCCCAGTGGCCTTCTTTTCCGCATTTGAAGCAGACCCCCAGCGGGGTTGCCTTTTGCGGACCCCGTGGATGCTGTGATCCATGGGAGATGGCCGGCCTTAGGGTGGCTACAGGAGCTTGGGTTTGGAGGGCTACCTTCTAGTGCATCCGAGCCTGTCGGCTGGATTCTGCCAAATCCTCACGGCCATTATAGACTTTAAAGGCCATTTTTACCAGATCTTGAATAGGGGTTTGAGGGCCGTCTTCTGCCCGTTTTAATTTCTTTCGGATGTCCGGGGCTGATTGGGTGATAAAATGGGTGGCTAGGACCGCTGCCTCTGCCGGGGTGTCGGGATCCAGCCAGGTGTAGAGAGTTAAGGCCTCTGTAAGGCAATTGAGAAAGATAGCTGGATTTTCGTTAGGTTCTTGGGTTATCTCTTTTAGTTTTTCAAAATTGACTACCTTATGAGTGGCGGCCTGCATGCCAGCCAGGAGGCATTGGATCATGAGGTGGCGTTTACGGCGGCCATCTTGGCCACCCTGATAAGTCCAGCCTGGATCGGTGCCAGGTACGGCAGTCGCTCCGACAGGCATGGAGTTGTCGGTAAGGTGAACCTGATCTGCATGGTTTCGGGCAGCGGTTTGAATTCTTTCCCTTTCATCAAGGGTCAGAGTAGAAGATAGGATCACAAAGATATCGTGCCAAGTTAGATAGTAAGCTTGAGAGAGAGAGCGAAATTCTTTGATGTAGCAGGAAGAGTCGGCAGAAAAGGAGCCTAATCGCTTTTCTATTTGAGAGAGATCTTGGAGAGAAAAGGGAACATGAACTCTACCTAATCCTTCTGCTCCTGCTACCTCCCTCAGAGAGCAGAGATTTGAATCGTGGGAGTCGTGAGAGCGTGTATGTGCACTAATTGGCGAAGCAAGGGGCGAGGGAGGAGAAACCATCGAGGGAGGCGGGGGAACGGTTGGAGGGGCCGGAGCGGGTTCGGGAGGAGGAGGGACCGCCTCAGGGTAGGGTGGAGGTTGGAGAGGAGCTCTGGAGGGGGGAGAGGCGAGAGATTCGGGCGGGTCGGCTAGTGGAGAGGGGTCATCGTCAAAGGAAATTAAGGGCTTGAATGTAGGAGATGTCTGTTTGGCAAGAAGGATCTGGGAAGTGGAACAATCGACGCAGAGGGAAGGACGGGAGCGCAAATACCAGAAGGCCTGAACATAGGGGACCTTGGACCATTTGCCCGTCGTGCGGCAGTAATTATCTAGATCACGGAGGATGTTAAAATCGAAAGTCCCTTCAGGAGGCCATTTGGATTGATTGTCTAGAGGATATTGTGGCCAGGCCACAGTGGAATAGAAAATAAGCCGTCGGCGACGGAGATCTTGGGAGAAACCGAGGGCTGTAAAATTGGCTAGGAGACACCCCAGGGGCGTCTTAGGATCTGGTTTCGATTGTGAGGTTCCCATGACCCCCAGTCTGTCCCTGAGTGAATGGAGAGGGAGAGAGGCGTCCCTGGTATCAGTCTCCAATTCACGGCAGGTCAGAGGGCGGTCAGGCGATTGGGACGTCTCCACAATCACCCGAGGCCCGGCGGGTCGGAGAGCGGTCAGGCAATTGGGACGTCTCCACAGTTGCCCGAGGCCCGGAGAGAGGACGGAGGAATCCCTGAGGCGGCCGCGATTAAGGACAGGGAGTCCGGTGGGCAGGGACTCTGAGGGTAGGAGGGAACAAGGGAGGGGGACTTACCCTGTTTTCTGCCGGATCGGGTGGATGAGTAGAGGTTCCCTGGTTGTCTCCTGGGGCAGGGGAGGAGCGGCCCGGCGCGGTAACCCGCGGGGTTTGGTACCCCTCCCAGGTTTCGGCACCAAATGTAAGGTCGGATCTTAACAAACGGCACCACGAAATAGAGGAAAGCT
>NW_020839665.1:0-5212 GCF_003676395.1 Aethalodelphis obliquidens | reverse complement strand
AAAAAAAAAAAAAGAAGGGAAAGGCGTATCGTTCTGGAACAGACTCCTTTTTATGTTCTCGAGGCTTCTTTCAGCATGAGGCCCCATGTGTCAGTCAGGATAGACCACGATGCTACAGTAACAAGCACCCCCCCAAATCTCTTGGTTTTCAGATGGTAAAGGTTTATTATTTTACTTCCATGACATATCTATGAATGATGGGCACCAGGGATGTATGTCCCAGATCCCCTTCAGTGCGGGACTGGTGGCCTGCTGCTGGGAGAGTGTTTTGCTGTCAGCCCCTTCAGGTGACGCCTCACACCAAGTCTCATCCCTTCCCAGAGAAACTCACATTCAGTGGTTGATCAAAGTGATAGCATAAAGGGTGCAGCCATCCCAGCCCAACATAGGACAACTCCGAAGGGTCCTTTTAGCTCCTGAGTTCCCTGTGAGCCCAGCAGAGGCTGCTGTTGCACCTGCAGTCTGGCTGGACTTCCCCCTTCCTGCCTGAGGTGGGACTCTCACAGGTGTTATTTCTAAGGGCATGCTTTAATAAATATCCTGCAGGAGGAACTCTTGTCTTAGAGTCTGCTTCCCTAGAGCCAGCCTGCAGTGGTTTAATACCAGGAGTGGGCCAAGAAATCAGTGATCAAGTGGGGTTTTGGAGTTGGGTTACTCACCACTTTCTGGCAGTAACTCCCCATCACTGGCCATAGGGCCTCTTGCATGAAGTCACCATCTAATGGTTAAAACTTGCACTGGTGGTGAACTGGGATGGTGTACTAGCAGAAGGAAAGGCACTGGTTCACGCAGGGTGTCAGGCCTTTGAGAAATGCGTGTAAATAGTTATAAGGACAGTGGAGTTGGGTAGCTATTGCTAAGACTGATCGATGCTCTAGAAAAAGATAAAAAGCTATGAAAAATTTATCACCAATCAAAAGCCCTGGGAAATTTTGAATACCCAGGTTCCCCTGAACCTTCTGAGGCTTAGAGATGATGCCAGGGCTCCTTCCTGTAGGGCGAACACCATGGGCCCTTCAGAATCTACCCCCACCTACCCTCCTGGTCACTAAGCTTATAACTGGGGTTAAATCACAATAAAACCCACGCATAGACGTTCTGAGCCTGATTAGGGGTAGGGGAGAGTGCTGTATCCCAGAGGAGCGACAAGACCTCGCCCATGGGTACCAGCAGAAGGCAGAAGACTATGCCTAGGGTGGGATTCTGTAGGTACTTCATCAAAGGGTCTGGAACGTAAAGTTGAGTAAGAGAGAGCTGGGTGATGTGGGTGCAGTCTCTTGGGACTCCGTATCTGTCTAACACACTGGGAGGGCTCCAGGAGATGGGAGAATGCCCTGGTGAAAGGGGTACCAGAAACCCTAAAATCCAGCCCAGAGCTGATGTGGGAAAGTGCATTACAGAACCCAGCCCACTCATGGCCCTCGGGATTGGAGAATTCCCGAGCAAGAGAGGCCACGTGACAGACATAACTGCCAGAGGCAGGTGAGGCGTCACAGTGGAGGGAGGGATGCTGCGGACCCACACGTGGGTACCGGGATGGTTATTACAGCAAAGTGTCCCTGGGCAGAACAGACGCACAGCCGCCAAGGGAGCTGCTCCGTCCGTACCCCTCAAAGAAGTCAAGGAGCTGGGACCAGGAGGTCAAGGGGAGTTACTCCAACAGAAAATTCACATTCCTTTGCCCAGTTTCCGTATCTGAGTCAGTTTCAGACCCAGAACCCACTGCCTGAAGAAGAGACCAGATCCCCAGGAGGAAGGGGACGGTCACACCATGGTAAGTTTCTCTTGGGCCTTCTGCAAAGGTCCCTTCAGCCAGTCGTTCAGCTACCAGTGCACCAGGGGAAGAGGAATATTTCACATTTCAAAGACTCTTGGACATAGGATCCAGGTCTCTATTGTTATCCAGGCACATGAAACATCATCCTGGCACCCCTGTTAGAGTGGGGTGTATGCAGTCCTGGTCAGGACCTAGCTCCCTCTGGGTCCATTGGTTCACAGACTCACCAGCCCGGGCGGTCCTTTCCCTGGTCCCTGAATGTGTAATCAGAACAGACCTACTTTAGGGTCTTTGGCCTGAGAGGTAAGAGCTGTCATAGTGGGGAGGGGCAAGCAGAAGCCTCTGAAACTATTCCCCCCTTCCTCAGCCAGATGGTGAATGGAAACAATACTGCGTCCCAGTGGGATGGCAGAAGTTAGTGTTAAGTATCAAAAGGTTGCAGAGGTAGTGGTCCCACCATTTCTCCATTTAATTTACTCGTCTAGCCCTTGCAAAATCCCAGTGGATCCTGGAAAATGAGAGTAGATTCTCCTAAATTCAACTGAGCATTCACCCGGGTCGCAGTCTGCCACACCAGATGTTATGTCTTTGCCAGGATATATTAACTTATTTGAGGCAAAGGGTGTACAGACATAGATTTAGCAAATGCATTTCCTATGAGAAAAGAGGCAGTTTGCGTTCACATGAAACAAATACATACACTTACAGTTTTGTCCCAGGACCAGTGTTGACCCTTCTGCCCACCGTCACGATATAGTCTGAAGAGACCCGGATCATCTGGAAGTTCTGCAGAGCATCTCATTAATCCACTGCACCACCTGATACCGTCCTAACCAACCTGGATTAGCAAGAAGCGGCCAGTGCGTGGAAGGCCCGGGTGGTAGAACGTGCATTGCAGAGGGCGGGAGATAAACCCTACGAAGATTCAGGACCTGCCGCCTCAGTGAAGCTTTTCAGGGTCCAGTGGCGAGAGGCATGCAGGAGCAGGATATCCCACCCGAAGGAAAGGACAGACGATCGCCTCGTGCACCTCCCACCATGAAGAAAGAAGCACAGCATCTTGTAAGCCTCTTCAGATTTGGGAGGCAGCGTGTTACATGTCTGGGGATTCTGCTCCAACCCACATATGAGATAAAACAAAAAGCTGCTGACTGGCGGCAGCCCAGGCTGTGGCACAAGGACCCCTGACGTTTGCAGCGTGTAACCTGGCAGGTGTATCGCTGGTGGGAAAGGAGCTGTGTGCTTCTGTGGACAATCACAGCACATACCCCTTTGCCTCTGCAGAGCAATACTGTGCCTCTTCCACTTTTAAGAAACACTCCTGGCACCCTGCGGGGCCCTGGTGGAGACGGGGCCCTTGACCATGGGCCGTAAAGTGGCTGTGCAGCTACAGATGCCCTTGATGGGCTGATCCTGACACACGCCCCCAGGACAAGGCTGGGTGGGCCCCCAGCATCCATTTTAAGATGGAAGTGGTATATCTACAGTCTCACGTAAGCCAGAGCAGGGGGGACAGCAAACTACACAACTCGTAGCCCAGATCTCTCTATCACCCACAGTTCTTGCTCCAGGGCAGCTCATCCGTTCCTTCCTGTGACTGGGAAATGGTGTATGACCAGACGAAGGAGGAAGAGAAAGTCCAACTCTAGTTCATGGTCAGGTGGGCTTGGTACATATGTGGAAGCTGAAAATAGATGGCAGCTGTATACACCCGCAATCAGGGGTGGTCTGGAAACGGTAACAAGGCAAAAAATCACACTCTTAAATCTAAGCTCTGCAGGTTGAGATGTCTTGGTTCCCAAAGGTAGACTTCTGCCCGGGAACATGTGAGACTCATTGAATTACAAGCTGCCGTCTTCATCTGGGCGTGTCAGAGTCACCGGCAAGCAGGAAGAGGCACCATCCTGATGGGGGTATGTGCCCAGAAGGACGAGGCAGGGCTGCTGCACACTGGGATGTGTGAACCCAGGTGATGCACAGGCTGCCACGTGGTCCTCTTGCTGAGTGTTGATGGTAGATGAACAAGCAACAACTCCAGCCTGAGAAGGGCATGTAGACCAGCGTTCATACTTCGCAGAGGTGAGGTTCTGAGTCATCACATGGATTAAGCCACTGAGACCAGCAAAGGTGCTAGCTGAGGCGAGGGGAGCCTGGAACAGATGGTCCAGAAGGGGGATAGTGTTATCAGCTGTGGCCTTGAAACCAGCAACAGAGGCATCCTGTTAACCTCCTTTTAAGTGTCCCCCAGGAAGAGGAGGAGGCCCCCGGGAATCTTGAAGGAGCTGCTTCCGGAACATACATGAAGAGATGTGTCCAAGAGGCACAGATCGGTTTATTGATTATTTCCACCAGCAACCTCAGAACTGAAAGATAATTCGTGGTACTTTGTGACAGAACAATAGGAAACTTGGACACTCCAGAAGGGCTGTTTTTCTAGGACCTGGACCACCCCCTTGCCAATCCTCTTCAGCAGGAGGGGGCAGTGACAGCTCTGTCATGAGAGAGAGAGGAACTCCCCCGCCCGCCCCCGATTCTTCAAACCAAAGGTTGCCATGGAGATGCACAGTAGACTTGACACTGTCAGGGGTCCCTGTTTCACATGAAACCTCAGAAGCCGACTTTGGAAAACACAGCAAGTGACTGGCCATTGTTTCAGACAGCAGAAGAAAATGAGAGGCAGCAGAGGAAATGGTAGCAAGTAATAGATTCATTCCTCTTGCAGCTGTAACATCAGACCAGACTGTGAAACTGTAGGTCAGATGCTGAGTGCCTGGGCCGTGGCTTCCCTAGGATGCCCACAACATGGGCAGCAGCACAGGAGAGCAGGTCGAGCTGTGTGTACAGATCCCTCCCCGTTTGTTTCTTCACCACTTCAAGACAGTTTCAGAAATGCACTTCTGAGGAAAGATCTTATATCCAGTAAAACTCTGCGGAGCAAAGACAAGCAATTAGCAATTGGCATAAACACAGCCCTGGCAATAAGTAGCAGTAAGCAGCAGGACCCTTAGAAGCTCAGCTTACAACTGAGGGCCACCAGGTGGATGCTGTGGCCGCAGCCAGGGCCTTGGAGCCGGAGGAAGGGAGGGGGACGAGGTGGGGGGACACCCAGTTTGCACCAGAGCTGATTGTATGGTGCTTTCCTGTGCTTTCTGGCTGCCCACCTCTGGACACAGCTGGGCACACCCTCAACTCCAGCTGCTGTTCACATGAAAGGGGGCTCTGAGAGGCCCCCAGGCCCCTGCCGAGACTGGAGCCAACATGAGACTAAAGCTACATCAAAGCAAAATGGAGCACCCAAGTACCTTGTTATATTACAGGACTGTTTTTAACTGTAACGTGTGGCATTTTGAGCCGTATCTGTGCGAGTTAGTGAGGGGGTGCTTGTGGCAGGGCAGGGATGGGGGAGGATTGGACTCCTGCAAGGACCTTCTCTAA